>NC_133324.1:701024289-701234289 GCF_042186555.1 Aquarana catesbeiana | reverse complement strand
TTATGAACTGGCAGGATTTTCACGTATTTACTAACTAATAGTTTGAATTGTAAAGAAAACTTTAGGACTATTGGTTTACTAAAACTAGAGAGTGCAAACTATGGTGCAGCTGTGCATGGTAGTCAATCAGCTGCTAACTTCAACTTGTTCAATTAAGCATTGACAAAAAAAAAAAAAAAACAGGAAGCTATTGGGTTTCTTTGCAGAGTTGCACCAGACTTTGCACTCTCCGGTTTTACTAAATCTCCCGCATAGTTACATTAAATATTTTTTGGAGCTAATGCCAAACGTTTTGGTTTTTTTTGGGTTTAATGATACTTTAGGGCATACATCATTGATTGGGTACTGTTTTATGGTTAGGCTGTTTATTAGAGAGAATGGCAATTTTGTTTTTTCAATCTCCTTCACACATATTTGGATATTTAATTGAAAGTGAACATCCACCTGTTCATAGTGTCTATGTTCATTAAAATTTTTGCACCATACACATCAATCTAGTATTTTATGAGTGTTTAAAATGTAAAGGGGTTCATTTACCTAGGGCTAATAGATGGTTGCCTTTGCAAGGGAAGTTGAGCTTAGTAAATTAGTTGAGGCCCTGTTGACTATCATAATCCAAACACATGCAAGCAAAATTCTGCTTTATTTTTTTTAATTTGGTATTCTTGGCAATGTGAACTTTCATTAATTTCATCAAGCTCTGGAAACAATTACCTTGTAAAGTGTGGCTTCTAATACATAGAATGTACAAATTAAAAAAATATATATTTTCATTTTAAAATTTTGAACCACCCTGAAGACTAAAGAGTAAAACATATAGACTTCTGACTAATAGTCTTTCTGTTAGGCCCCACTTATACAGGACAAAATTGATATCCATTAATTAGCAATTCAACTGGCCATAACATATAATGATAGAAAAAAGCAGAGATCTTGTAGAATAAAACAGTGACAGTCGCAAATTGTTTTTCTTAATTTCTTTATTTTTATTTTAACATCACCTGTATATAAGCAACCAACAACATATCATCAAATTCAATATCATTTAACCATGCAGTTAAATCTGGGGAAATATCAAAAAGAGAAAATATCTCCATCTACATTCCACTTTCCAAATTGCTAGCCAAACCTGGTCAAGGGGGAATGCGACCCTAAAACCTAAAAGAATCCCTTCCTAACCCCCCCCCAAAGGCTACCCCTCCTCTCAATTTAAGGTATACCAAAGGGCCAGTGTCCTCCTCTCTCATCTCATTTGGGTCACATCAATAAGTTTTCTTCCTTACTTTGAAGAAACAAAAAGATTCCATGGTGACCATGTTTTCATATAGATTTATCATTTTTGTCGAGATGTCCAGACTAGATCTTCCATTTGGTTTACTTCCTCTACCTTCCTAAGTCACATTCCCACTGTGGGAGGCTGTGTCTCTTTCCAAGTAAGGGGGATACAGGCTTTGGCTGCATTCGATAAATGGCACAAGATGGACTTCCTGTATGTTTTAGCTGGGATTTTGGATAGATGCAATAGGAAGAAGGCCGGGTCTTCCAGAATTTCAATATCACTAAATTTTTGCATGACCTCCTGGACCTCTTTCCAAAAATTTCCTAATTCTAGGACAGGACCAAAAAATATGTAGTAGGGTCCCCTGTTCTGTTCCCTCTGACAGTGCCAGCAACCATCCGGTATGTTGGAAAGCAATTGTGAAGTATAACTGGGGTCCTGTACCAATGGGAAATGATCTTATAATTTGTTTCCTGCATTTTCGTACAAGTCGCCGTTTTAAATACGGAGTGTATTATGTTGGTACTTTGACCTTCCGAGAAGTTCATAGCCAAATCCAGTTCCAATTTTCGTAAAAAAGGCAACTGGTAATTCTCCATTGGTTTGACCAATAATGCATACCTCTTAGAGAGCGTATGCAAAAGTGATCCTTTTTCCGTACAGTACTTCTCAAATGGCAGCAGGCTGTGGTCCAAGGACTCAGGAGGACCCATAGTATGTAAAAAATGTTTCAGTTGTACCGCCCACCAAAAGTCTAATTGAAAAGGTCAATTTCTGTCTTTCAGTTCCTGAACTGTAGGCTAACATCATGCTCTAAAAAAATGTGAGGCCTGATATAATCCCCGCTTTAGCAATATGTCGAAGTATCCCTTCCGTAAACCTAAAATTAATTGTGAGTTCCTCAAAACAGGGACCCGGGGTGAATCCCTTGAGGATAGCTTACCCTTGGCAAAAAGATTATTGCATATGCATAAAGTTGGTCCTATAGTTGTGTGTGACTTGGTCATGGATGGGAGATCCCTGAAGCACCATGGTGCCCTCAGCAGTAACTCCCTACTCTGTGCTTGTTCTAATCTTGGCCAGATTTTTAAGTCCCCATGTCAACACCAGTCAATCATTCGACTTACTAGGGCTGCCTGATAATATTTTTACATATTGGGGATCGCTAGCCCCCCATATTGTTTTGGCAGCATTAATAGTGTCCTTGGATGTCTATGTGCCCAATAAATTTTTTGAATAGTGTGTGGATATTTCTAAAAAATATCCTAGGGATGGCAATGGGTATAGCTTGAAAAAGGTATAGGAACGTTGGTAAGATGTTCATTTTTATTATGTTACTTCTACCAAACCATGAATGAAGTTCATACAGTGGGGACAGAAAGTATTCAGACCCCCTTAAATTTTTCACTCTTTGTTATATTGCAGCCATTTGCTATAATCATTTAAGTTAATTTTTTTCCTCATTAATGTACACACAGCATTTCATATTGACAGAAAAACACAACCAATACCTCAGGGGCTGGTCCGTCCATTTAAATTTGTGGTTTAACTTCATTAATTTTACCATTTCACTCGGTACCGCTAACCCCATAGCTTCAGATTTAGAAAAGTTTATCTTAAAAAAAATAATACACTGTAAAGCTCTATTTCCCTGAAGAGATTCAGGAGAGAAATCATTGGATTGGTCATTGAAAAAAGCATATCATCTGCATATGCTGACACTTTGTATTGTGGTCCTTCCACCATTATCCCCTGAATATCCACATTCAGCCAGACTCTACACAGAAATGGCTCAAGAGACAGGGCAAACAAAAAGGGACAGTGGGCATCCCTGCCTTGTCCCATTTGTGATTGCAAAGGAAGGAGATATAGCTCTGTTTACCTTGACTTGGGCTGTAGACCCCTTATAAATACTTGCAATCAATTTGAGCATTTTTCTCCTAATCCTATATGTTGTAGAACAGCAAACATGAACCCCCAGCCAACCCGATCAAAAGCCTTCTCTGCATCAGTTCCAAGGAACAGACATGGGGTCTTAGTTGAATATACACCAAATGTAAGGCTTTGATAATATTGTCTCAGGCTTCTCTTGCCAGGATGAATCCCACCTGGTCCTAGCGAATCAAGGTTGGCAGTTGTTGTTGTAACCTTAAAGCTATGATCTTACTGAAAAATTTCAGGTCAACATTTAATAAAGATATTGGCCTTAATATAATGGCTTTCAAAGATCCTAAATGGAAGGTAGTTGTATCTCCCAAACCATTGAGCATCTTTTTTTTTTAATTCTTTATTTAATTTTATATATAAAAATACAAAAGTTATAGTCAACAATTATACATAACCTTAAGATACATTGATAGACCCCTTCATAGCCCCAATCCTTCCCCTTCCTCCTCCCCTAAGCCCCCCCGCCCGCAGATTCTTCTCTTACAAATCAAAAAAGGACCACAAGCCCCAAAAACAAAGACTGGCAAAAAGTAATTCATCATCACTTCGGCAAATCTCTCAGATTTCTTGAAGGCTACCCAGCTTGCCCATCTACCACCCCCTATCTCTTGATCCCCATTGGGAGAGTCTGTTACTTCACTCTTCTCTAAATTATAGACTTCCTGAATCCTTAAGATCCATTCCCGAATCCTAGGCCCTTCTACTTCCTGCCATTTTTTGGGGATTACACTTTTCGCTGCATTCAATAACATAGGAGTTATGGAATATTTATACCCTTTGTTCCGTCCCTTAGAACCGTGAAACAGGCACACCCATGGATCATACTGGATAACTTTACCCGTAATCTCCCCTATGAGCTGAATCACCTCCAGCCAGTATTTTTTAATTATTGGACAACCCCACCAGAAATGGGCCATAGTTCCCAGGGCCGTACATCCTCTCCAACAGTTTGGGGATTTATCGGGTTGGAATTTGCTGATTTTTACGTACCATCTAGTTAGACACTTATAATTTGTCTCAATCATTTTCATGTCTACCGCCGAGCTATGTGTTGCCCCCAAAATGTTCCCCACTAAACTTTTATTGAGGGTTACCCCCAATTCCCTTTCCCATTTTTTAATGTATGGCGGCACTTCCAGCCCTCCTCTGACAGAATTTTATATAGCGCAGAAACATTCCTCCTTGACGTTTCCCTACAAAACAGCTTCTCTATTGGTCTGAGGTCTTCTTCCTCTCTTATAGGCCCTGGAATACTGCCTACAAAATGCGAGAGCTGGTCGTACTGCCATTCATTTAACTGCATTAAATCCCTATGTGTGGCTAAATTCTGAAAAGTGCAAATTTTTTCTTTCTTAGTGATATCTTTTAATTGTGCATCTCTATTTGTAATCCAATTTCCTCCCACTTCCTCCATCCCGGGGGGAAGAACACATTATTTTTTAAGTAAATTAAAGGTGAATTATACTCCCAATTGTTATTAGAATGAATCTGGTCCCAAATTTTCAATGTGTGATGTGTTATAATATGTGTATCTGGACCTAGATTTCTAAATTGTGGCGGGTTCCAAAATGAATATTTTAACAGTGCCCTACTTAAGCCCATTTCTAAATTTACCCATCTTTTATTAGTGACCCCTTTTACCCAATCTATCGCCCGTGATAATACAATCGCATTATAATATTTTTTAAAGTCTGGGATGGCCAACCCCCCCTGTGATTTCTCTCTATTTAACACCGTGTATGCTATCCTTGGTTTCTTATTGTTCCAAACAAATCTACTTATTAATCCTATTAACTTTTTAAAGTAAATTTGAGGCAAAGGGATTGGTAGCATCTCCATCTTATAGAACACCTTTGGGGCAAGCACCATTTTGACTGTGTTAATTTGCCCAATCCGTGAGATCAGGCGATGTGACAATCTTTTTGTTTCTAATCTAATTTCATCTAATAGTGGGATAAAATTAAGCAGATAAATCTTTCTCACGGATCCTGTTAGCTTAACCCCTAAGTATTGAATGTTTTCCCTCCACGGGAAATGAAATACCTCTCTGAGTCTAGCTACTTCCTGGCTGTCAACGTTGATATTTAGGGCTTCTGATTTTCCAAGATTGATTTTATAGTTTGATAGCTCTCCGTATTTCTTCAATGTAAACAATAGATTGGGGATCGAGATCCTAGGTTTCGTAATATAGAGAAGGACATCATCGGCAAAAGCTGCCAGTTTATGCTCCTCCTTCCCTACTATGCAACCACTAATATCCGGATTTTTTTGGGATCACGGCCAATAGGGGCTCTAAGGTCAAAACGAACAGGAGAGGGGACAACGAGCATCCTTGCCTAGTCCCATTCTCCATTGCAAACTGAGCTGAGGCTAAATTATTAACTTTCACGTATGCTGTGGGGTGGTTGTACAAAATTTTGATCCATTTTAGCATTGTAACTCCAACGCCCATGGCTTCAAGCGTTTTGATCATAAATCCGCAGTCTACTCTGTCAATGGCCTTCTCAGTGTCTATTGACAGAAATAGGCCTGGGGATCCGCTGATCTTAATGGCCTCTGAGATGAGCAGACACCGCACCCCATTATCTCTTCCCTCTCTTCCTGGAATAAAGCCCACCTGGTCCGGATGAACCAGGTATGACAATTTTTTCCTTGAGCCGTAGTGCCAACACCTTTGCATATATTTTGATGTCTGCATTTATTAACGCTATCGGCCTGTAACTAGAACGTAGGGTGCGGTCTTTGCCCTTCTTAAAAATCAAGGTCACCGAGGCCACTAAGGCTCCTTCGCACAGTTCACCTTGCTTCCCCAACTCATTCCATAACTGACAAAGCCTTGGGACCAGGGAGTCTTCAAATCTTTAAAAAAATAAGAAGTGAAGCCATCTGGTCCAGGACTTTTACCTGTAGGAGATGATTTTAAAGCTAAGCGGATTTCTTCTTCGGTTATAGGACTGTCTAGTTCTATTATGTCATTTTCAGTCAAGCTGGGAAGGCCCGCCTCCTTCAAAAACTCTCCCACCCTTTCCTCTTTTTTCCAACCGCTATTCTCGCTTGGTCTAACGGAATAAAGGGATGTAAAATACTGTCTAAATTCTTCACCTATCTTTCGATGTAAACCTCATTTCACCTTTTTTATTTTGAATCTTGTCAATGAAATTTACGTCTCTTTTTTCCTCAGGATTTTTGCCAAGTGTTTGCCCACTTTGTTTCCCCACCTATATTTATCTCTAAGATGTCTATTCATTATCCTGTTTGACTCATTCTCCATTAAGTCTTTTAGTTCTTCTCTTTTACTTGTCAATTGCTGCAACAGGGGCCTATCCATTCCTTTACGGGCTTTGTGTATCTGTTCTAGTTTATAAATCTCTGTCATAAGATTCTCTTTCCTTTTGGCTCTTTCTTTTTTCACTCCCACTCCAACAGAAATCAAAACCCCCCTTATGTATGCCTTGAAGGCCTCCCATAAGACAGCCCCCGAGATCTCTTCAGTATCATTTATAAGAAAAAACGAATCAATTTCCTGTTGTATTTTTTCAGCTATCTTATCATCCCTGATTAGATTTTCATTAAGACACCATGTAAACGGGGGCCTTTGTAACTCTTTTAATCTCACTTTCATCAAGACCGGGGTGTGGTCTGACAGTGTCCTGATCTCTATTTTCATTTCCCCCACTGAATCTAATAGGCTATGATCCACCATCAGATAGTCCAATCTTGAATAGGTCCCGTGCACAGGAGAGAAGAATGTGTAATCTCTGACCTTGGCATGTTGAACCCTCCAAACATCTATCATCTGACAGTCATGTAATTTGCGCCCTAAGCTCATCAAGAGATTTTTACTCATCCCCTGTGCACTTGACGAACTATCCAAGGCTGGATCAAGGCAGAAATTAAAATCTCCCACTAATATCACTTCCCCCTCTCTAAAATCCATCAAACTCTTTAAGATCTGAGAGAGATATTTGGTCGGATTTCTATTCGGACAATAAACATTGGCAAGAGTGAAAATCCTTTCCCCAAGTTTAATCTTTAGGAAAAGAAAACGGCCTTCTGAGTCAGTTTTCCTTTCTATCAGTATATAATTTATCCTTTTAAAAAAAATGATTGCCACACCCTTCGCCCGTTTTATGGGGGAATCGCTGTATATCCAATTTGGGAAGTTTCTTGAATACAGCTTAATACCTGCCTCCCGCCAGGTGGGTCTCCTGCAGGAAAACCACATCTGCTCCATAGTGCTGCAACTCTCTAAGCACTTTGTGCCTCTTGGTGGGAGAATTCAGCCCTTTAACATTATATGTCAAGCAATTAATATCCGTTCGACCAGATCTTTATAGCTCCCCTTATTCCAGGCTTATGCGTAATCCAATTACGCTCCTCTTGAAAAGAATCTGCAGGGGCGCTCCACCTCCCACCCCTCTCCCACCTCCCCCCCTCCACTCCCACCCCCCCTCTCCCCCCTCCCCCCTCCCACCACTTAGCCAATACCTGGCCACTAGGTCGCAGTGTCGAGATTGCCACTATCTTGTCCTGCGTCCCCTCATGCATTGGAGTGTGGCTCCCACCGTGGATAGCAGTGGTCTACCCCCTCCAAGGCGGGAGGGGGGGACACAGAGGTCTCTATACTTTTCTATCTCTTTCCCCTCTCCCCAACCCCCCTCCCAGCTCCATCCCTCACCCCCACCCCTCAGCCTTTAAACCCCAACAGGTTATTTGAATACTCCCAGATCCCTCTTTCTGCCCCTCCCCTTCAGTTATAGTAATACCCCTCCAGGGATATTTGGTGCTGGGATGTCTAAGTTCCTACAAAAGTCCTGTAAGTCTTCTAGGTGTTTCATGCTATGATTCATGCCCTCCTTCATCACATTCAAAGACAATGGAAAGCCCCAACTATACTTTAAATTTGCCCCCCTCAATGAGTCCAGTAAGGGTCTCAATTCGCGTCTCCTAGCCAGAGTCCTGGCAGAAAGATCAGAGAATATTTGAATTTCCTGGTTGTTAAATTTCACCGGTTGGGCCCCTCTTAATTTGCTCCAGATCTTTGCCTTATCCTCATGTTGATGGAACTTAACAATGATATCCCTGGGCACGTCCTCTCTCACACTTGGGGGTTTTCTTATCCTGTGGGCTCGATCTATTTTTAATTCACTGTCTGGGTCTCTACCCAGGAGTGGGTTAAAGATTTCCTTCATCACAATGGTCAGATCTTCTCCTCTCTGTTCTGGTATGGATCTAATCCTTAGGTTTTGCCGCCTGTTTTGATTTTCCTGTTCTTCTAACTTGTACAGCATCTCCCGTTGATCCAACTTTAGTTGGGAGCGAGTCCGCCTCCATGCTTAGGTCTGGATCCGCTTCGGGGGGCGTCTCCCCTCTGGGGGTCCCCCCTTGAGCCCCTTTATTTTTAGTTGAGTCCTTCTTTTTGTCTTTTACTCCCTGTTGTCTGTTATCCATGCTTGGGCTTTTTAGGTATTTTTGGATCAAACTTGAATTTAAACTGTCTCTAGCCTTATTAGGGTCCGCAGTAAGTAATCTTTGCTGTTCTTATTACAGTTTGTATTTCTTCTACTGTAATTGATGATTCCAACTCCTACTGTGTGATAGTTGTCAGACTCGGCGTTCCACATGCTGCCAAATAGTCCTCCATCACCGATTGGTCTGGTACGTCCAGATTCAAATTATAAAGTGAGGAGTAGAAATCCCCAAACACCTCAGCTATTTGTTTAGGTAATTTAATTTCATATCCCTTGGTATTTAAGATTGAAGGAACGTACGTTGTTGAATGCAGCTCACGCAAGGCTCTCACAATTTGTCTACTGCATTTGTTACCGGACTCGTAACTACATTTATGTCCTATTTGAAGTACCATTTTAGCTCTGTACTGGAGTAAATCAATCACTTGTCTATGGGTACTTAAGAGTTCTTGTTCTATTTCTGTAGTAGGGGCATGTGTGTGCCGTGCCTCTAGTCAATGGATATTTGACAACATCATTGATAATTTTGCTTCCCTTTCCTTCTCAATTCTTGCCCCATGCTTAATCAGTACACCTCATATTACTGCTTTGTGGGTTTCCCAGATTTCTCCAGGAGCACATTCTGTGCTATAATTAGTCTGAAAAAAACATTTTGCCTTCCCCCTGGACATCCTCTATCATCGAGGGGTCCTGTAGGAGGCTTTCATTGAGTTTCCACATCGTGGGACCTAAGCAACAACTGTCAACAAGATTATATTTTAGAAAAATTGGCGCATGGTCCGACCAAGTGATCGACCCAATGGAAACCTCCACAACTGAGTGTAATTGTTTATGTGGAATAAAATAATAGTCAATACGTGAATATAGTATATTAAATAAACAAACTCTCACCACAGGGGAAAGATGCACTAAAAGTCTAAGTGAATGAATCAAAAACAGTGAAACAAAATATACTTCAGTGTGTATGGATAAATCTCCACACTAAAAATATCAATAAATGTGCAAACCACTCACAGAAAAGCATGTGTAAAAGAAAAAAATAATAAAAAATATATAAAAATAAAAAATATTAAAAATAGAAAATGCCTCCAAACAATAAATAGAGTGGGTGATCAATGAGATGTACAGGAATGACACAAAATCCGAGAAGGCAATTATTAAAAAGTGTAAGTGAATTGTGCCCTGAAAAAACACAGTATTAACCACTCAAAGGCAATGCACTACCAATAATGTGATGCTGGATAGTCATCAAATGGATTTGAGAACAGGCTAAAAGAACATATACATAAAGTGTGCATCAAAAATATGGTGATCAAAAAATGGTAGATAAAAGTATTAAATGAAAAAAATATTAAATTAAAAAAAAATTTTCTGAAAAAAATCCCTTAAAAAATTTATCCCCGAAAAAATGTTTTTTCTTAAATACTAGCATGATAGTCTATAATTCCAAAAAAAGTGTCCATGCATACATCAAAAATACCAAAAATGCTAAATATATTAAAAAGTGTCCAGTGTGTATAAAAAGTTCTTTGTGCACAAATCTGGTGTATCTTCAATTGGTTCCTGGTGTGTCCGTTTAGAAACAATATATGTACCGTCCTGAGTGTCCCCACTCACCAGAACACCCAACCCCTGCAGGGGTAATGGGCATGTAGACTTGGGTCCGATGATCCAAGCGGTCGGTGTCCCCTTCAGCACCTTCTTTTCACTTGTGTCACCAGAGTGCTCTCAAAGGGCATCCACCAGGACAGGGTACCATGTACAGGGAGAAGAGAAGAGCCTCATAGTGTAAATCCACATAAAACTTTATTGAGTTTAGGTTTACATTAAAACTAAAAGTAAAAGGAAGAAAAACTAAAATCTGACAGCTCTCCGCCGGCTGGCTCCACGCCAGAAGCCGCAGACAGTGCAGTGGTAGCGGCATGAATTCCACGGCCGTCTACAGAAACCGGAAGTCAATAACAAGAACAGAGGTAAAGGAGGTATGCGTACCAAGTGGCCACGGCTTACGCGTTTCGTCATCAAGACGTCATCTGAGGCGCGGCCATCTTGGTACACCATACGTCTATAAATACTACACGGAGGCGCCACGGAAGCCAATCGGGAAGCGGTATGTGACAAGCACATACACCCAGCCTAAAAATGGGTGGACCACTGTGGTAAGAAGTGGAAAAGCATAACCATCATGGCAGTCTGACATCCCCTAGTGGTAGTTCATAATATTGTAATCCAAGTTAAATGAAAAAAAGAAAAGGAAAGAAAAGTAAAAGAGCGCCTCCGTGTGTAACATTAACCAATTACAGGCATTTCAACACGCATATCTGTACAATATTTGCAATAAAAAATAAAAAAATAAAAAATATTAAAACATATGTTAAAAAATAGAGACATGGATAGGAAATAATAAGAGGGGAGGAAAAATCAGTATTCAAAAAGTCTTTCATGAGGAGGATAATTGTGACTGACCTCATGCAAAAAATATCTGTTTTTACAGATGCCAGAAATGTCTGGCATGTCGGGTCAGTAAAAAGCAACCAAAGAAGAGATCCTCTTTTTTCTCCAGGAGAGGTATAGAGTTCGATATCAGAGAATTGATTACCTGCAACACAACTCATGTGGCTTACGTCATCGAGTGTCCATGTCGAATGCAATATGTGGGTAGAACCACTAGACCCCTACGTGTGCGTATTAGGGAGCACATCACTAATATAAGAAAGGGGTTTCCTAAGCATAATCTTTCCAGACACTTTGATGAATTTCATCATAGAGATCCATCGTGTCTGGTGTTCTACGGTATAGATACGATCAAAGACAACTGGAGGGGGGGAGTAAGAAAGTAATGATATCCCAAAACGAAACTAGATGGATATACCGTTTGGACAGTTTGGTCCCTAGCCACTTCAAGCCCACGGATGTCATATGACGTCCTGGGTTTTGAGCAGGTATATCTGAATGATGCCTGTAGTTACAGACATCATTCAGATATTGCCGGTTTCAGCCGGCGAATCTCTACACCATAGGAATGATCATAATGGCCGTTCCACTGCTTGATCGTTCCTATGGGAGGCAAGAGGGGACGTCCCCCCTCCTGCCTCCCTCCGGTGCTTGCTCCGACTCACCATTACGATCAGTGAGGCGGAGAGTAGATCCGCCGGTGTCGGATGTAGATCATAGAGATTTCCGGCAGACCAGATGGTCCCCGGAGTCTCTATGATCGTCAGAGGCCGGGCGCGATGTTATGACATCACGCCCGGCCTCTCCATTCAAAAAAACGGCGCCGCTTCGGCTGGGAAGCGGCGATCATTTTATTTTTTTTTTATTTCAGGCTTCTTAGCCTAGTGGTGAGATATGGGGTCTTATTGACCCCATATATCACTATTAAGAGCACCTGACATGTCATATTGCTATTACAAGAGATGTTTACATTCCTTGTAATAGGAATAAAAGTGATCAATTTTTTTTTTTCAAAAAAGTGTCAAAATAAAAAAAATAAAATATAATTAACAATAAAAAAAAAAAAAAAATTTTAAAGCGCCGCTGTCCCCGTGTGCTCGCATGCAGAAGCGAACGCATATGTAAGTCGGTGTTCAAACCATACATGTGAGGTATCGCCGCGAACGTTGGAGCGGGAGCAATAATTTTGGCCCTAGACCTCCTCTGTAACTCAAAACATGTAACCAGTAAAAAAATTTCAAGCGTCGCCTATGAGGATTTTTAAGTACCGAACATTGGCGCCATTCCACGAGCGTGTGCAATTTTTGAAGCGTGACATGTTAGGTATCTATTTACTCGGCGTAACTTCATCTTTCACAAAATGCAAAAACATTGGGCTAACTTTACTGTTTTGTTTTTTTTAAACACAAAACAGTTTTTTTCCCCAAAAAAACACGATCGAAAAATTCCTGCGCAAATACTGTGTGAGATAAAAAGTTGCAACAACCGCCATTGTATTCTCTAGGGTCTTTGCTAAAAAAACATATATAATGTTTGGGGGTTCTATGTAATTTTCTAGCAAAAAAAATATGATTTTTACATGTAGGAGCAAAGTATCAGAATTGGCCCGGTATTGAAGCGGCTAGAGGACTCAACGTGGACATCGATCTAAACTGTTTTTTATCCAATTTTTAGTATTTATATGTACATAGGGATTTTATTGATATTTGTTTTGTATCCTTCCCTTCCTGTTAGTGTTGCACAGTAGAATATTTATATAACCATGAAGCGCTAATCATCAATTCTCCTTCTCCCTCTTTGGGATTTTGTACCCCCGCTTTTACAGTTCTACCGAGTGATACAGGATTAAGTCAGTGGGCCCGGGGCACACGGAGTTCCCCCTTAAAGTTCCACCCAGTTTTCTATGGCTCTAATTCAAATTTTATTTGATCCTCCCTTTGTGTTGTATTTTATTAAAAAAATTTTATTGAATGTTTTTATGCTAAACTAGCTCGCCCCTGTTTACACATACCAATTTTTGGTTCTGGTAGTGTTGCTGTTATTTTCATGGTCGCAGACCTTAATATAGGGGCATCAGTAGCATGGATGCATATATTTAACATATCTTGGCCTAAGTTTTATACCTGAATTACTATAATTGCTGCTGGCTATCTTTACCATAATACATTTTTCATCAGTTTTTATTTTTATAATTTTTTGTATAATATAACAAAAATATATTTTATTTATTTTTTATTTTTTTCATATATCTTATATATATTTTTTGCATGAGGTCAGTCACAATTATCCTCCTCATGAAAGACTTTTTGAATACTGATTTTTCCTCCCCTCTTATTATTTCCTATCCATGTCTCCATTTTTTAACATATGTTTTAATATTTTTTATTTTTTTATTTTGTATTGCAAATATTGTACAGATATGCGTGTTGAAATGCCTGTAATTGGTTAATGTTACACATGGAGGCGCTCTTTTACTTTTCTTTCCTTTTCTTTTTTTCATTTAACTTGGATTACAATATTATGAACTACCACTAGGGGATGTCAGACTGCCATGATGGTTATGCTTTTCCACTTCTTACCACAGCGGTCCACCCATTTTTTAGGCTGGGCGTATGTGCTTGTCACATACCGCTTCCCGATTGGCTTCCGTGGCGCCTCCGTGTAGTATTTATAGACGTATGGTGTACCAAGATGGCCGTGCCTCAGATGACGTCTTGATGACCGCGTAAGGCGTGGCCACTTGGTACGCATACGTCCTTTACCATACCTTTTTATGTGGATTTACACTATGAGGCTCTTCTCTTCTCCCTGTACATGGTACCCTGTCCTGGTGGATGCCCTTTGAGAGCACTCTGGTGACACAAGTGAAAAGAAGGTGCTGAAGGGGACACCGACCGCTTGGATCATCGGACCCAAGTCTACATGCCCATTACCCCTGCAGGGGTTGGGTGTTCCGGTGAGTGGGGACACTAGAGGGGGCTCCACACAGGACGGTACATATATTGTTTCTGAACGGACACACCAGGAACTAATTGAAGATACACCAGATTTGTGCACAAAGAACTTTTTATACACACTGGGCACTTTTTAATATATTTAGCGTTTTTGGTATTTTTGATGTATGCATGGACACTTTTTTTGGAATTATAGACTATTATGCTAGTATTTAAGAAAAAAAATGTTTTCAGGGAAAAATTTTTTTAAGGGATTTTTTTCAGAAAAAATTTTTTTCATTTAATATTTTTTTCATTTAATACTTTTATCTACCATTTTTTGATCAAAATATTTTTGATGCACACTTTATGTATATGTTCTTTTAGCCTGTTCTCAAATCCATTTGATGACTATCCAGCTTCACATTATTAAGTGTTCTTGCATAGCAAGACCACTTACTGTTATCTCACATATATATTATTAAGTGTTCTTGCATAGCAAGACCACTTACTGTTATCTCACATATATATTATTCTTATTATTATAGCCAAATTTACCACCCTAACTCCTCCCACAGTTTTTACACTACATAGACAAGTAATATACCGAAACGTGCGGATTGTTCCCGAATGGTGTGCTATTACTTTGTGGAACGTTTCGCCGAATGGTTCACGAAATATCGTCATTTTTGCGGCGAAATTGGTCCCATAGGAATGAATGGGGAAACTAGAGTGGGAGATGACAAAAGCTGAAAAATCAGAACATGATTTCTAAACTGCCGCCACTCCCTCATTTTCAAGCCCACCTACACAAATCTTATATCAAAACGTTCAGCTATCCCTGCTGCCACTAAACATGTCCACGGCTAAGCCATAGTCCTGATAGTTTTCATAATATGACCATTTGTTTGTAACTCACGCCGTCCATTGACATTCATTGAAACTACACTCTAGCCCCCTCCAAATTTGAAGGGCAATTTCTAAACTGCGACCGTGCCTTCATTTTTAATATTTCAGAGACATACTATACATCAAAATCTAGGTCTGGGTCTTGTGATTCTCACAATATAAAGATCTTCGCTGTATGATGTATAGTTTTTAAAATACGGCCATTTGTTTAGAGGTCATTTCAGGAAATTTTAGACATTAATCAGAGTGTACTGTTAGTGTTTGTTTTGTTGCCATGGTTACCAAAGCTTCTGTTATACACAGGGGGGGAGCATCTCAGCTCTGATTACAGAGCCCGGGGGAGGGGACAGACACACCATGTACTGATTTATAATAGAGGAATATGATGGGGCAGTTTTGATGGGGTAATTCTGATGGGGCAGTTTTGATGAAGTAGTATTTGGGAAGCATAAACAGGGCATGAACGTTGCTAGGAAACAGTGGTTGTAAACACAAGATGCTGAGACACTCCAAATGCATGTGACTTCATCTGCTAGACTTGATAATGCTTGTAGACTCCTCCCACAGTTTTTACACTACAGAGACAAGTAATATACCGAAACGTGCGGATTTTTCCCGATTGGTGTGCTATTACTTTGTGGAACGTTTCGCCGAATGGTCCACGAAATATCGTCTTTTTTGCGGCAAAATTGGTCCCATAGGAATGAATGGCGAAATGTTCAAAACTAGAGTGGGAGGTGACAAAAGCTGACAACCCCATGATCAGCCAAAACATTATGACCACCCCATGATCAGCCAAAACATTATGACCGCCCCATGTAAAAAAAAAAATATTTTTGAAAAAAATAAAAATTAATTTTTGAAAAAAAAAATATTTTTGAAAAAAAAAATATTTTTGAAAAAAAAAAATTTATTTTTGAAAAAAAAATATATTTTTGAAAAAAAAATTACTTTTGAAAAAAAAAAAAATTAAAAAAAAAATCATTTTTGAAAAAAACAAAATTCATTTTTGAAAAAAAAAATTTCATTTTTGAAAAAAAAAATCATTTAAAAAAATCATTTTTGAAAAAACAAAAAAACAAAATCATTTTTGAAAAAACAAAAAAACAAAATCATTTTTGAAAAAAAAAAATCACAAAGCTCTGAGGGGAATTATAGCTCCTCTCACACAGCTCTAAGGACAATTATAGCATTATAGCTCCTCCCACACAGCTTGGAGGGAAGTTATAGCTCCTCCAATACAGCTTTGAGGGGAATTATAGCTCCTCCCACACAGCTCAAAGGGGAATTATAGTTTCTCCCACACCGCTGTGAGGGGAATTATAGCTCCTCCTACACAACTCTGAGGGGAATTATAGTTTCTCCCACACCGCTGTGAGGGGAATTATAGCTCCTCCCACACAGCTTTGAGGGGAATTATAGCTCCTCCCACACAGCTCAAGGGGGAATTATAGCATTATAGCTTAGCATTATAGCTCCTCCCACACAACTCTGAGGGGAATTATAGTTTCTCCCACACCGCTGTGAGGGGAATTATAGCTCCTCCTACACAGCTCTGAGGGGAATTACAGCTTAGCATTATAGCTCCTCCCACACAGCTGAGGAGAATTAGAGCTCCTCCCACACAACTCTGAGAGGAATTATAGTTTCTCCCACACCGCTGTGAGGGGAATTATAGCTCCTTTTAAACAGCTCTGAGGGGAATTATAGCTTCTCCCACACAACTCTGATGGGAAATGTAGCTTCTCCCACACAGCTCTGAGGGGAAATATAGCTTCTCCCACACAGCTCTAAGGGGAATTATAGCTCCTCCCACACAACACTAAGGGGAATTGTATCTCCTCCCACACAGCTCTGAGGGGAATTATAGCATTATTGCTCCTCCCACACAGCTCAGAGGGGAGTTATAGCTCCTCCCACACAGCTCTGAGACGAATTATAGCTCCTCCTCCAACACAACTCTGAGGGGAATTATAGCTCTTCGAACAAAGCTCTGAGGAGAATTATAGCTCCTTCCACAAATATCATCATGCCATCTAAAGGAAAGAGATCTAAAGCTGCAAAGATACGCTGGACTAAACTGGATCCGGAGCCCCACAGCAGCATAGTGGATATGGAGGTTTGTGACAGTGAATGTGCCCAGGAGGTACATAGTGAACCTGTGGTGTCATTTTCATGTTCAACTCAGTGTCAAGTTCAAGAGCACAGTGACAGTGTGATGGGCACTTCTGAAAACCATGGCATGCAAGAACCATGTGTACCAAGTGAGATTTCTGTGCAGGCATCATTTCATCAGGGTCATCATGGCTATGGAAGGTTAAGGAACAAACAGTGTACATGCATGGCTCTGACATTTTTGGCATACCACAGTGAGCTTGATGATGTGAGAAAGGGTGATCTTGATCAAATACTGAAGAAGGGCAACAGCTTGTATGGCTCAACAATAAAACAGCTAAAACAAAGAAATGTCTATCAGCATCAACACTTGACAATGGAAGAAGTGCCCCTCAGAGTCAACACTGACAAATATGAGTATAACGTTGTTAAATCTCCAGTGTTATCGGGATGTATGAGAGACACGGTAGACGGTGACAACCAAGGTTGGTTTGTTGACCTCTCCACAAGACTTCAGTGCCTCAATGCAGATGTTACACATGCACTTTTTATAGTAGTGCCATATTGCATTGCATTGTTCAGAGACAAGTCTGGGAGATATGGACTGTTTGATTCTCATAGTCGAAATAAGGATGGACTTCCTGCCACTGGAAAAGGAAAAGCTGTTATGATCACTTTTACACATTTGAGTGATATGGGGGCAAGGATTTATAAGTTGTATGAATTGCTCCTTACAGACACCAGAGGCCCTATTGATGGACTGCAGTATGACTTCATGCCAGTCTCATTTCATCGTGCAAGACGTCTGTCAGATGGTTTGCTGTCCCCACTGGTGCAATCTGACAAACCACATAATGCAAAGCATGTGGAGAACAAAGTGACACAGATGACCAAAGATGTAACACACACTGGATTCCCAGCCAGCAAGCATTCTCCACGGTCAGTTGATGCGAAATCCTCACAGGGCATATGGAAGGACAGTAAGGCATTGTCCAAATTAAATGCACAGAGACGACAAAAACTGAAGACAAGACACAGAAATGAAAGAAGGCGTGATTTCAAGACTACAAAGATGTCTGTCACCAATAAGAAAAGGACATACATCACCAGCCGATACAGAGCAGATGCTGATTTTAAGTTGAAGCAGAAGCAATACAGTATATCATTCGCAAATATGCAACAGATGCCAATTTCAACTTGAAGCAGAAGCAATACATCACCAGAAAATATGCGACAAATGCAGATTTCAACTTGAAACAGAAGCAGTACACCACCAGAAAATATGCGACAAATGCAGATTACAACTTGAAGAAGAAGCAATACATCACCAGAAAATATGCCACAAATGTCGATTTCAAGTTGAAGCAGAAGCAATACATCACCAGAAAATATCATAATGATCCTGCTTTCAGAAAACGTCACTTGCAACATTGCATGAGTTACATGAAAATGAAGCGTCAAACTCAAGCAGATTTTCGCATAACCCATAAGATGCAATGTGCCTTCAAAATAAGAATGAAATACAGACGATGGACTCGTGTCATGCGGGAATGCAGTCAACCAGTGAACAACAGCCTAATGCAGACAGCTATATCCACTTTCCATGAATGCATTAAAGCTGGGCCAACATTTGTGTGCACGATGTGTCATCGCACCCTTTTCCCTAACCAAGTGAAACATTGCATTCACAGCAATTACAAGAAGAATCTACACATTGTTGCTGCCTGTTTGACAGGGAAATATGTCCATGTGTGCAACAATCACTGTCAAGGACCTGAACAATGCACCGTACCAGATGAAAGGACCAAAGAATGGGTTTGTCACAACTGTGATTTACATTTAAAAGCAGGACACAAATCATCCATCGCTGTAGCTAACAACATGGAGCTGGCGCCCATTCCCCCAGAGCTCTGCGATTTGAATGTGCTGGAAAGACAACTTTTGGCCAAAATACTGCCATTTGCCAAGATCATCACACTTCCCAAAGGTCGACAGGCAGCTATACATGGCGCTGTAGTGTGTGTGCCATCCGAGGTGGAAACCACGGTCAATACTCTACCAAGATCGCACAGCAAATCCCAGTTACACAGAGTCAAGCTGAAAAGACGTCTGACTTACAAAGGCCACCAGCTGTTTCATTATGTCAACATGGGAAATGTAGTAGCAGGTCTGTCAAAACTCATTGACACACACCCCGACTACAGTGACATTTCAATTAGAGTGGATGAGACAATCGCTGATGATGATGATAATGATGATGGGATGGAACTCGACAGTTGTGACGAAACTGAAATGATGGAGATACTTGAACGCATCGAAAATTGTGATCCATCAGAGGTACAGTCTGCATGTTTACCGGCTGCTTCTGAGCAACAGGAAGGCCATGACCAACAACCTCCCAATGCAGAGGATGAGAAGGATACACTAAGACCTGGAATTGGCCTAGACAGTTGTTTGCAGCCATCTGACCTTGGAGAGGAAGCACTGACACACGGTGATGGAATATTCAGCATTGCACCTGCACAAGGAAACACACCTGTCAGCTTCTTTAAAGTTCCTAGGCTTGAGGCAATGGCTTTCCCTGTTCAGTTCCCTACTGGACAGAATACATTGGACCAGGCAAGACAAGTCAAACTGTCCCCGAGCATGTATTTCAATGCAAGGCTTTTTTGTGTTGATACTCGTTTTGCAAGAGACACAAGCTACCTCTTCTTTGCACAGTTTGTCACAGAAACACACATGGCCAAAAGCAGCATGTCCATCCAGTTAAGGAAAGGAAAACCCAATACCAGGGATGGACGGAAAATATCCAACAAGCTGCTACAGGACAAGTGTGAGGTTGAGAGGTTGGTGCGAAACCGAGATGCCACAAGGTTCATGCAACCACTGAGAGGGAGTCCAGCTTACTGGGATAAAAATCTGAAGAATTTGCTAGCCATGGTCAGACAATTGGGTAAGCCAACATTTTTTCTTACCTTCTCTGCTGCAGAATTCAGATGGCCAGAGGTAATAACGGCAATAAAGGCACAACAAGGTCAAAAGGTGGATTTTGCGGGGCTAGACTGGGCTGAAAAGTGTGACATTCTTCGAGGCAACCCAGTGACCACCATGCGCATGTTTGACAAACGGGTTGATGCTCTGATGCGAGAGCTGCTGTTGGGTCCTGCACAGCCAATTGGTGAAGTTATCGATTACTTTTACCGGGTTGAATTTCAGGCGAGAGGGAGCCCTCATATACATTGTCTCTGTTGGGTAGCAGGAGCTCCTATATTTGGACAAGACAGTGATGACAAGGTGTGTGCCTTTATAGATCATAACATCTCATGCCAGCTGCCTGATGAAGCCAAACAGGCCTTACTTCACAGATTTGTAACAGAACTTCAAATGCACAGCAGATCTCATTCAAAATCATGCAAGAAAGGTAACAGAGTATGCAGATTTGGATTTCCAAAGCCACCTATTAGAAAAACGAGGATAACTTACCCGATGCCAGAAGAACAAGGAGATTGTGCAATGAAACCACAAGCAGCCAAAAACAAACTGAAACCAGTCTGGGATTTGCTTAATAACCCAAAAGTGCAGCTTGAAGACATGTCACAGCTACTGGCACAGTGTGATATGACTTTGAATCAGTACAACTCCTACATTCAGGCATTGACCTCCTCAAGCGTGATTCTAATGAAGCGTGATGTCAAGGACTGCTGGGTGAACAACTATAATCCACATTTGCTGACGGCCTGGAACGCCAACATGGACATCCAGTACATTCTTGATGAGTATGGTTGCATCATGTACATGTTGTCCTACATATCCAAGCCAGAACGGGAGCTGAGTGACTATCTCAAAACAATAGTCAAAGAAATGAGCCCAGAAACAGCGACAGAACGAGAAGAAATGAAAGAGGTTCTTCAGGCTTATTCAAAACACAGAGAGGTCAGCGCCCAGGAGTCTGTGGCCCGTACGTGCAGCCTGAAAATGAAGTCTTGCTCACGTGAGATTGTTTTTCTGCCAACTGGTGACAACGCACTGAAAATGAGTCTCCCGCTCAGTGCATTGCAGAACAAACCAGCTGATTCTCTTAATGTGTGGATGACGAGTTTTGTCGACAAATACAGAGCCAGACCTGAAACACCAGAGTTTGAGTCCATGTGTCTGGCAGACTTTGCATCCCATTACAGGGTTGTCTATGGCAAGCAGAAGGAAGATGGCAAGCAAAAGGAAGACAGCAAGCGTGTCAGCCTATTGAATGAAATGGGAATGATTCAAAAACGCACGAGAGGGAAGCCTGCAATCATCAGGTACGCACGCTTCTCAGAGAAGAAGGACCCTGAGAACTACTACGGCAGACTGCTTAAACTGTACCTCCCCCACCGTTCAGAGTCATCACTGAAAACTGTAAGGTTCCCAACACACCAGGATTTTTACAAAGGCGCCTGTGTGAGCTTACCAGGAGAAGAAGCAATCCAAGCAGTGTCTGCAATTGTTACCAGCAACCAAAAGAAGTTCGAACAACACAACAAAATTGTGGAACAAGTCTTGGATGACTTTGTAAAAAAACGGACCTGTTGAAGATGCTTGGAACACCTTTGCCCCAGAAGCTGAGTTGGATAGGTTGGAATGTGTAGAGGAACGCAAAGAAGGGGAGCCACTTCATGAGAATGAACAAGATGATGTTCCGGAGTATACACGTCACAAACAAACAGGTGGAATTGCGCTTACTGTGAAAGCCCCACAAATGTGCCCTGATTTCCTTCGGAAAATGTACAGAAACCTTAACCGGACACAAGCTCAGACATTCTACTCAGTTTGTGACTGGTGCACTAACCGTGTGCGTGGCCTAAATCCTGACCCATTCTATTACTTTGTCACTGGTGGTGCAGGGACAGGCAAATCACACCTGATAAAGTGCATCTATGCTGAGGCGACAAAGATACTCTGTAAACTTACCAGACTACGTGAGGAAGCAGACATATCCATGCCCAGCGTTTTACTAACTGCATTTACAGGAACAGCAGCTTTCAACATTTCAGGCAACACATTGCATTCTCTGCTGAAGTTGCCAAGAAGCTTGAAGCCACCCTACCAAGGACTTGGAAATCTAATAGATGAAGTGAGGGCACAGCTGTCAAATGCGGAGATCATTGTTATTGACGAGGTGTCAATGATTTCAAAGCCCCTGTTTGCCTACATCAACTGGAGATTACAGCAAATCAAAGGCAGTAAGAAACCTTTTGGTGGTATGTCAGTACTAGCAGTAGGAGACTTTTACCAGGTCCCCCCGCTGGGAAAAAGTAAGCCACTCTGCGTGTTTGAGGAAAATACCAATGACGTCTGGAAAGACAACTTTCAGATGATCACGCTAACAGAGATCATGCGACAGAAGGAAGACATTTCATTTGCTGAGCTTTTGAATAGAATCAGAGTCAAGCAGAAGACTGGCACCTTAAGCAATGATGACAAAGCTCTGCTTGCTCAGGCTTTTACAGATCCCACCCACTGCCCTAATGACGTGCTACACATATTTGCCACCAACAAAGAGGTTCACAAACATAATGCTGCAACTGTGTCTGTTCTCCATTCAAAACGTCACCAACATAGATGCCGACGATTACAGAAAAGACCCTAAGACAGGAGTGATGCTGAGGCAACACCAACCTTTCAAAGGACACAAAGACAATCTGATTGACACACTGCAAGCAGCTGAAGGTGCCCGTATCATGATCACAAGAAACATTGATGTAGAAGACGGGCTTGTTAACGGGACATTTGGCAAGATTGCAAGAATAATCATCCAGACTGAGAATGGTGCTACTACGGTAAACAAGCTTGGGCTTGTGCTGGACAATCCAAATGCAGGACAGAGATACCGTAACAAGTCGTCTTGTGATGCTGACAACTTGGTGTACATAGAAAGGGTAGAGGAAAACCTGAGACAGAAAGGAGTTGTTCGCAGGCAGTTCCCCCTGAAGTTGGCTTTTGGATGTACGATTCATAAGTGTCAGGGGATGTCGATACAGTCGGCAGTGGTCTCATTGAAACGGGTCTTCCAACCGGGAATGGCCTATGTTGCTCTGAGTAGAACGACTACACTACAAGGACTGTACATAACCGACTTTGATGAGAAGAAGATCTTTGCTGATCCTGAAATCACAGCTTCCCTGGATTCAATGAAGAAAGCATCACTGGAAAGTGTTATGCCCCTCTTAAAGTTTCTACAGACAACAGACAAACAGCAAACATTAACAATTATCCATCACAACACGGAAGGATTACCAGCTCACATTGAAGATATCAAATCTCACCATGAGTTGACACTTGGAGATGTTTTATGTTTCACTGAAACTCATCTCTCAGGCTCTTCTGTTGCTGAAAGTCTCCAGCTGGAGGGCTACAACCTGTTCAAACGCAACAGACACCTCTCGTACACAAACCTTCCTGACATTGCAAGTAAAAGTGGCGGAGGTGTCGCCTTGTATGTCAGAAACCATTTCAAGGCCTATGAAAAGCAGTATCATCACAATGTGACTGACTTGGAGTTCTTGGTTGTCAAACTGGAGTCCCCTGTACAAGCTTTGATCGCTGTCGTTTACAGGCCACCGGATTACAGTATTGGCCAATTCCTTACTAACCTGCTGGGCCTCTTGGAATCTTTGGAAATAATGGATTGCCAACCTATAATACTCTGTGGAGATTTCAATGAAGATTTTCTGTGCAGAGAAAAGAAGCCAATATCTGACCTTCTTCACTCAAGAGGATATACTCAACTGGTCTGGGCAGCCACCACAGAAAAAAACACACTGTTGGATCACATTTACATCTCCAGGGTGCAGCAGTGTCTCCAGTCAGGAGTACTGCACAGTTATTACAGCTACCATTATCCTGTGTATTGTGTTTTGAGCAGTGGTTGTGAACACGCTTAGAGCCTGCATAAACAGGGCATGAGTGTTGCCAGGAAACAGTGGTTGTGAGACAGTGGTCATCAAACAGATAAAGTGGCAATGAGGGTCAGTTTACGTGGCCATAGTTATGTGGGACCATTTACAATTAGCTAAACATCATTCTCTATATTTCATGTTCGGTGTACTTGTTAGACACTGAACTCACTTACTCCCCCCCATCCATCACAGACATCTGTCCTCATCATATAGTAAGAGGAATACCGCGCTGTAGTGCACCCAAAAAGGGTACCTGTTCGTGAAATATTGTGAATGACCAAATAGGGGATAACCAAAATAGTGATGAAAATAACTTAGTGAAAAAAAATTAAAAAAAACTACATAATAACAAAAGCAGCCACTCTATGTGAGATACACACACTAATACAACAATATAACAAATATAGCAGCGCTGTAAATAGGAGTAAATACTAGTACCAGTGTTGAATAGGACTAATTGGTTAGAACCCAAATTAAATAACTAACACAGTTCTTGAAACCTAAATCAATAAGTGTTCACTGGACAGTCCTAACACAGTGAATAAAGTCCAAATAAATGTTGTGAAAATACATAGGCTCAGACCCCATTTTTTTAAAGCAGGAAATGTAAAATAGAAAAAATTCCTCCACCGCACCACGGTGGTAGCTGAAAATAAAATGCACGCTTACCAAACGGCAAGCAAAAGGGGGCTTGCGACCTTAACCCGGTCAGGGCCTTTCATTGGATGGGCTTGTAGGAAACGACATGCCAATTCATACAGCCAAAGGGTGATGATACCACTAGTCCACCAAGTCACAGGAAATCACTCTTATCATGGAGATTAATAAAAGACTCCTAGCTGGGGGGTTGTTCTCATTTAGGGGTACCCCGGAAAAAGAGAGGGAAACAACATAGCGTAATCCTGGTTTTGAGGTTTATTAAAAGAATTAAAATAACACTTACAGTGTAGCAGATTCAAATAAGCATAAGAAGCCGGCTGGCTAAAACGATCACCCGTCCTACAGACGGTAGATGCAGCACGTCAGCTCGCCCTATCACACTGTCCTCATCACACTCACCCTCTCCTTCCTGTGCTATAGCCTGCTTGCTGATTAGTAAGACAAAGAAACAGCAAGGAGCAAAACTGCAGAGAAACTGAAAATTTGTAAGGGTTTAAAGTATATGCTTTAATGAATTGCCTTGTATCCAAAAAGTTCAAAAAGTTGACTGTTCAAAATGTTAATGTTAATGTATAACGGAAATATACCGCCAGTTCGCTTGTGATGCAATATATTGAAATTATATGTACACTGTGTAAACTGTTTTTGACACACTTGATTTTGGGACGCGAGTCCGTCAGGTGCTATGCTTTGGCTGGGGCGGAATAAATCCTGGTAACCCTTAAGTCTGTGTCCGACAAAGTCATTTACCGATATTTCTACCTTCTACACCATTAGCACTTGTGCACTTTTTAAATTTGATCAATCAATTGGTTAGTGTAATGTTTACTATCTTTACTCACTACAAACACTCCACAAAGTTACTCTGCCCATCTGCCCAGTTCAACCTTTCCACAGTTACTCCAACCACACAACAGTTACTCCAGGCACTCCCCCCAGTTACTCCGCTCACTCCAGATGTAGAGGCAAGAACACTTTTCACAATTTCCCCAGAAATTGTACCTTTTCTAGTTCTTATTATTATAGCCAAATTTACCACCCTAACTCCTCCCACAGTTTTTACACTACATAGACAAGTAATATACCGAAACGTGCGGATTGTTCCCGAATGGTGTGCTATTACTTTGTGGAACGTTTCGCCGAATGGTTCACGAAATATCGTCGTTTTTGCGGCGAAATTGGTCCCATAGGAATGAATGGGGAAACTAGAGCGGGAGATGACAAAAGCTGGAAAATCAGAACATGATTTCTAAACTGCCGCCACTCCCTCATTTTCAAGCCCACCTACACAAATCTTATATCAAAATGTTCAGCTATCCCTGCTGCCACTAAACATGTCCACGGCTAAGCCATAGTCCTGATAGTTTTCACAATATGACCATTTGTTTGCAACTCACGCCGTCCATTGACATTCATTGAAACTACACTCTAGCCCCCTCCAAATTTGAAGGGCAATTTCTAAACTGCGACTGTGCCTTCATTTTTAATATTTCAGAGACATACTATACATCAAAATCTAGGTCTGGGTCTTGTGATTCTCACAATATAAAGATCTTCGCTGTAGGATGTATAGTTTTTAAAATACGGCCATTTGTTTAGAGGTCATTTCAGGAAATTTTAGCCATTAATCAGAGTGTACTGTTAGTGTTTGTTTTGTTGCCATGGTTACCAAAGCTTCTGTTATACACAGGGGGGAGGTGGCTGGAGCATCTCAGCTCTGATTACAGAGCCCGGGGGAGGGGACAGACACACCATGTACTGATTTATAATAGAGGAATATGATGGGGCAGTTTTGATGGGGTAATTCTGATGGGGCAGTTTTGATGAAGCAGTATTTGGGAAGCATAAACAGGGCATGAGCGTTGCTAGGAAACAGTGGTTGTAAACACAAGATGCTGAGACACTCCAAATGCATGTGACTTCATCTGCTAGACTTGATAATGCTTGTAGACTCCTCCCACAGTTTTTACACTACAGAGACAAGTAATATACCAAAACGAGCGGATTGTTCCCGATTGGTGTGTTATTACTTTGTGGAATGTTTTGCCGAATGGTCCACGAAATTACGTTTTTGCAGCGAAATTGGTCCCATAGGAATGAATGGCGAAATGTTCAAAACTAGAGTGGGAGGTGACAAAAGCTGACAACCCCATGATCAGCCAAAACATTATGACCACCCCATGATCAGCCAAAATATTATGACTGCCCCATGTAAAAAAAAAAAAAATATTTTTGAAAAAAAAAAAATAATTTTTGAAAAAAAAAAAAATAATTTTTGAAAAAAAAAATAATCATTTTTGAAAAAAATACAAATAAAATCATTTTTGAAAAAAAAATATTTTTGAAAAAAAAAATATTTTTGAAAAAAAAAATATTTTTGAAAAAAAACTTTTTGAAAAAAAAAATATTGAGAAAAAAAAATTATTTTTGAAAAAATAAAAAAATCATTTTTGAAAAAAAAAATCATTTTTGAAAAAAATGTTCAGCTCTTTCAGCTAATGATGGGACTTCAACTGTTTTACTACTATTTATACTTTTTAAAATATTAAGCTTTTTAACACTTTTCACAGTTACTCAAGCCACTCCACCCAGTTACTCCGCCCACTCCAGTTGTAGAGGCAAGAACACTTTCACAATTTCCCCAGAAATTGTACCTTTTCTAGTTGGTAGTGCATTGCCTTTGAGTGGTTAATACTGTGTTTTTTCAGGGCACAATTCACTTACACTTTTTAATAATTGCCTTCTCGGATTTTGTGTCATTCCTGTACACCTGATTGATCACCCACTCTATTTATTGTTTGGAGGTATTTTCTATTTTTAATATTTTTTATTTTTATATATTTTTTATTATTTTTTCTTTTACACATGCTTTTCTGTGAGTGGTTTGCACATTTATTGATATTTTTAGTGTGGAGATTTATCCATACACACTGAAGTATATTTTGTTTCACTGTTTTTGATTCATTCACTTAGACTTTTAGTGCATCTTTCCCCTGTGGTGAGAGTTTGTTTATTTAATATTTTATCATTGAACAGCGCCAATCCCAATCTTCTTAGAGATTACAGCATTTGGATTGCACCTTGGTGCTTTCTTTTTTGGGGGTCTGCAGTTCGGTTAAGGGCCTGTCCTGAGCGCGGAATACTAACACGTATAATACATGAATATACTTTATGTGGGTTGGAAAAGAAGGTATAGTCCCTTTCCCCTGGGTGGAAAAGGCACCATATATCCACTATTCTCGCTCCTGCAATTGCCTGGGAGATCCTCTTCCTTGTACTCAATGAAACTAATGATAGACCTGATGAGGTATCTTCCTTGGGTATCAAGGGGACGTTAAGATCCCCTCCCATAATCAACTGTCCTTCTGTAAACTCCATTAGTTTATCTAATGTATTTTTTAAAAAGAGGTCCTGCTGAATATTAGGTGCATAATAGGAAGCCAAAGTTACTCTAGTCCCTCCAATTGTTCCCTTAAGAAATAAATACCTTCATTTTGTATCTATCCAGGTGTCTGTGCAGTTCCACGGTACTTTATTTGAAATCATAATAGATACTCCTCTGGTTTCAGTGTCAGGATTAGACGCATGGTACACCAATGGATAACTTCTATTTCTAAGCAGAAGGAGATTATTTTCTCTAAAATGAGTCTCTAGAATAAATGCAATATCTATCCTTAATCCCTTTAAATCTTAAAGCAATATATGTACACCCGACTCCTAGAGGGAGGAGGACCGTCTCATTGAGGGGGGGGGGGACCCAACCCCTATTTAACTATGGACTATCAGATCAGTCGCCTAAATGCAGCCGCCTGAGGGTCCCTAAAGCAACTCTGCTTTAAGCACTCAGCTTTTATTCCTACAATTCTATGAGTGCTGGTCTAATTGGGGGGGGGGGGGGGGTAGTTATACATGGCTGCTCTAGGCTGAGCTTCCAGGTAGGCTCAATCAATTTTAATGAAATAACAGGCTTAACATATACCATATAGCAATAAAAAAAATATATATTTATTACACAATCTGTGGCAATTTTCCAGGCAGGCACTACCATTCTCTATCCACCCTAGTACCTCTATCTCCATCCCTTTCATTTACAGTTGCAATAATAAGTATGTAAACCCCTTTGGAATGATATGGATTTCTGCACAAATTGGTCATAAAATGTGATCTGATCTTCGTCTAAGTCACAACAATAGACAATCACAGTCTGCTTAAACTAATAACACGCAAATAATTAAATGTTACCATGTTTTTATTGAACACACCATGTAAACATTCACAGTGCAGGTGGAAAAAGTATGTGAACCCTTGGATTTAAAGCGGGGTTCCACCCAAATTTTGAACATTATCTCTATGCATTCTCTTCCTTGTCTAGATGCTGACATGCTGTTTAAAAAAATTTAAATTGCCGTAATTACCTTTTTTTTTCTAATCTTCTTAGCACTTCCTGGTTTTCCTCCCATGGGAGTAGGCGTGTTTCTAGCCTCTCCCAGACCTCCCACAGTCCCCTGGGAGCTAGTCTCAGGCTTCCCAGCATGCATTGTGCAACAGCGTCATCACAACATCTCGGTGAATGCTGGGAGCACAGCATTCACCGCATCCAGGAAATACATGCTTGTGGGCTTCAAATGCCCACAATGAAGATGGAAACCGCCTTCAGTGAATTTTATAAGTTATTCTTTACAACGAAATCGGACACAGGCGGACTTATTACACAGAACATGTGAGTAGATAATCATGAGAAGAAAAGTTTGTGAATGAACTCCAAAAAAAAAAATGATAGATAGGTGGACCCCCGCTTTAATAACTGGTTGAAACTCATTTGGCAGCAATAACTTCAACCAAATGTTCTTGTATGTGTGTGCTGTAAAATATTTTGTACTGTTTGTAGGTCTTATAGCAGCACCATCTTGAATATAAACACATTGTAGGGTGTGCCCCCCAAATATGTACTTGTTCAACCAAAAGTTATCTGTAGTTGCAGATCAGACATGCACAGGATCAGGAGTAATTCTTGACCATTCCTCTTTACAGAGGTGTGTGTGCGTGAAATTATTGATCCAATAGTGGAATTTTATCATATTCCAGTGTAAAAACACAAAAAAACAAAAATTAAGAATCAGTGATAAACAAAATCCAAATGTGTATCCCTTAATATGGATTATATAAAACATTTTCATACAGTATATTCTTCAAAATCTACAAAAGTGTGTTTCCCTTAACAGGGATTTAGGTGAAAATTATTCATATATATTTATTCATATATTATACGTGTTTTCCCACTTCTTATTCCCTCATTCAGAAAAAGATTGCAGCTCCAATCTCCCAAATCTGTAACAAAATGCCCACCCTATTAGAACTCACAGGTGCTGGCTCTGCACAAGCTTGAGGAAAAAAGAGAATCCTGAACGGCCGCACACCATAGAATGCATCTTTATTGATATAAAAAAGTAAAATCCAAATGCAGTGACTTCATGTATAGGGAATAACAGGAAAAATTTCTAACGTGTTTCACGCCCTATTGTGGCACTTATTCATAGCTAAAATTTTTTAGCTATGAATAAGCGTCACAATAGGGTGTGAAACGCGTTAGCTATTTTGAGTGTCTATCTCACAATAAGACTTAAGTAAAATATATTTGTATATTCTAAGTGTCATCTCTCTTTCCTCTTTCCCCACCCCCTTCATTCCGGGCTGTCTTGTCCACTTAGGTGAGTTGTTGTGTGACTTGACACATGTGAAGTCGCATGACAAGTCAAAATCCATGTATTTCAATGGTCCCGTTCTAATTGGTGCGACTCCCAGCAACTCCAAAAAAGGGTTTTGTACTTTGTGCCGACTTCGGTGCAGCTTTTTTTCCCATGGTTCTCACTAGTCGCATGACGTTGCATCAAAACGTGCGACTTTGGGGTCGCAATAGTGGAAACCTAGCCTTATTCTAATACTCACTCCTCTCTTCTAATACTCTCACCTTTCTAAGACCTCTCTCTCTCTCTCTCTCTCTCTCTCTCTCTATCTCTCTCTCCATCTCTCACTCTCTACTCCTCCATTCATTGCCTCTTTCCTCCACTGTTATCCACTTCCTTCTAAATCCATTCATTCCCCTACTGCTAATACCCCTATCCTCTATACCTCCCCTACACATTCCTATCTTCTATATTTCCCCTTACATCCACTGGTCACACTTTGCCTATCCCTTTACATTCGATCTGCATAGCTGCATACATTCCTGCTATATCTGGGTGAGGTCAGTGTTCCCATGTCCTCCCAGTTCTCATCATGAAAAGTCCCTATTTGACCCTCCTTTTCCTTCCATCTTGGTAGGGCATGTATTTCTTCAAAATATTGTGCCTCAATTCCCTCCTTACTATATAAGTGCTGGTTCACACTAGTGTGATGCGAGAACCCTACAAATCCAGTATGGACCCCCGCATCGCACCCAAATCGCATAGTGTTTCACGCTGAGATCCGCGAACCGCTGGGCCACTGGGGGTGTCAATGCAAAGTCAATGACCCCCCAGATTGGTCAGCAGATGATAGTGCGAATTGTGGAGCGGTGCAGGAATCGGACCGTACCAGTGCAAACACCCATGCGATCCAACTCCAGTGCGGCCCAAGAAAAAAAAAGGGTACTGCACCATTTTATTGTGAATGTGGAGTGATCCCTGCCACACAGTTTGTATGGCCAAAATCGCATAGTACAGACACCGCATGCGATCCGAACGGCTATGTGGTGTGAATCACATGCGATGTCCAGCATCGCATCCGTGCAAACTGGACCCAAACCGGACCAAAACCAGCGAAGTTCTATTAGTCTCTATACTTCCATTATTTAAATCCTTTAGTTAGGGAAATATTCATGAGGTGAGAACTGGGATGGCTCCTTTAAGATCAGTAGTCCCCCGGACAAGTCAAAAAAAAGAAAAAATAAGATAAAACAAAGGGGGAGAGGAGGAAAAAAATATATATATATTATAAGATGGAGCAGGTTTTATATATCCTTAAGTCCGCCACATTTAAATGTTCTTCCAATCTCCTATGGGAATTCTAAAAAAGTCCTATTCCCGTTCCAGTCCCAATCTCCAAATGGTCCATAGGAGCATTTCTCTGTGAGGCCTTAGCTCCCCTGCGACTTTTTGTCTGCGATAATGGTTGCAGCCAGTTCGGAACTGCAAAAGGCTCCACTTTCAAAAAGGAAAAAGGTATGGAAGGTCACTTTGTGACCTGAGAGTGAATGTAGACAGGCCCTTCCTTACTGTTACTTCTAATGGATACCTCCACCGATACAGTATCTCACAAAAGTGAGTACACCCCTTACATTTTTGTAAATATTTTATTATATCTTTTCATGTGACAATACTGAAGAAATTACACTTCGATACAATGTAAAGTAGTGAGTGTACAGCTTGTATAACAGTGTAAATTTGCTATCCTCTCAAAATAACTCAACATACAACAATTAATGTCTAAACCCCTGGCAACAAAAGTGAGTACACCCATACGTAAAAATGTCCAAACTGGGTCCAAAGTGTCAATATTTTGTGTGGCCACCATTATTTTCCAGCACTGCCTTAACCGTCTTGGGCATGGACTTCACCAGAGCTTCACAGCTTGTCACTGGAGTCCTCTTCCACTCCTCCATGACGACATCACGGAGCTGGTGGATGTTAGAGACCTTGCGCTCCTCCACCTTCCATTTGAGGATGCCCCTCAGATGTCCAATAGGGTTTAGGTCTGGAGACATGCTTGGCCAGTTCATCACCTTTATCCTCAGCATCTTTAGCATGACAGTGGTTGTCTTGGAGGTGTGTTTGGGGTTGTTATCATGTTGGAATACTGCCCTGCGGCCCAGTCTCTGAAGGGAGGGGATCATGCTCTGCTTCAGTATGTCACAGTATATGTTGGCATTCATGGTTCCCTCAATGAACAGTAGCTCCTCAGTGTCGGCAGCACTCATGCAGCCCCAGACCATAACACTCCCACCGCCATGCTTGACTGTAGGCAAGACACACTTGTCTTTGTACTCCTCACCTGGTTACCACCACACACACTTGACATCATCTAAACCAAATAAGTTTATCTTGGTCTCATCATACCACAGGATATGGTTCCAGTAATCCCTGTCCTTAGTCTGCTTGTCTTCAGCAAACTGTTTTTGGGCTTTCTTGTGCATTATCTTTAGAAGAGGCTTCCTTCTGGGATGACAGCCATGCAGACCAATTTGATGCAGTGTGCGGCATATGGTCTAAGCACTGACAGGCTGACCCCCCACCCCTTCAACCTTTGCAGCAATGCTGGCAGCACTCATAAGTCTATTTCCCAAAGACAACTTCTGGATATGACACTGAGTATGTGCACTCAACTTCTGTGTTCGACCATGGTGAGGCCTGTTCTGAGTGGAACCTGTCCTGTTAAATAGCTGTATGTTCTTGGCCACCGTGCTGCAGCTCAGTTTCAGGGTCTTGGCAATCTTCTTATAGCCTAGGCCATCTTTATGTAGAGCAACAGTTCTTTTTTTCAGATCCTCAGAGAGTTCTTTGCCATGAGGTGCCATGTTGAACTTCCAGTGACCAGTATGAGAGAGAGAGAGCGATAACACCAAATTTAACACGCCTGCTCCCCATACACACCTGAGACCTTGTAACACTAATGGGTCACATGACACTGGGGAGGGAAAATGTCTAATTGGGCCCAATTTATACATTTTTACTTAGGAGTGTACTCACTTTTGATGCCAGCGGTTTAGACATTAATGACTGTGTGTTGAGTTATTTTGAGGGGACAGCAAATTTGCACTGTTATACAAGCTGTACACTCACTACTTTACATCGTAGCAAAGTGTAATTTCTTCAGTGTTGTCACATGAAAAAATAGAATAAAATATTTACAAAAATGTGAGGGGTGTACTCACATTTGTGAGATACTGTATGTGCAGCCCTCCTGACGCACTCTGTCCAATACCGAATGGAGCAGAGCTCTAAGTTGTAGTGTAGCTCGGGACAGGTCGGGTAATATTTTAACAGATGTCCCGTCAAATTCAATTATACCTGCCTCCCAAGCTTTCACGAGTATAATCACCTTGTGTGTAAATCGGTGAAGGCAGCAGATTATGTCATATTTGTGGGTGTTGAGGGTCTAAGGATTTAGGACCCATTGCCCTATATACTCTGTCCAGGTCCATATTGGACGGTATCCTGTCATCCAAAACTTTATGGAAAATAGCTATTACCTTGTCCTGGAGGTTCTCCTGGTCCGTGGCTTCTGGAATACCTTGGAGCCGCAAATTACTGCTGCGGCTGCAGTCCTCAAGGTCTTCGAACAGAAGCTGTTATGCTGCCACCGTTTCTGAATGCAACCCCCTCTCTCTCCAACATAAGTACTCTCTCTTCCAAGGAGATCGTTGTTACCTCACCTGCTGTTAGGCGGTCTGCTAGTGATTGTACCTCCATCTGCACCTGCTGTATTTCCATATGATGAGAGTCCTCCACTTTGTGAATAAGAGCCTCTATGTCTGTTCTCATTGGGAGCGCTTGTATTAATGTCCTTAGATCCTCTTCTATGTTACTAGGAGCTACTAATCTCTGTATAGAGCGTTTCGCTCCGTCTGCAACCACAGTTTCCCTAATCACCATTGTGTTATCCAGTCTCTCTTTTCCTTCAAGTATGACACTCACTGCTTTTGGAGATCCCACAGCCTGTCCTTTTAGATTTGCCAGTTTATTCCTAGATCCCTGTTTCTGTGGGACCGTGAAGTAATGCTGAATTTCAGGTTGAGTATCACTTATTTTCACTGCCTTACGGGAGGTTCTAGTGTCCCGCTGTTTAGCCGGAATCATGACGCTTATTCAAGCCATATTAGCGGGGTCAATCTGTAATTGATGCAGTGCCTGGAGCTTGTGCACTATGTGTCCTCACTCAGCCATGTCCCAGCCACACCCCCCAGTTGCAACTTTTTATGCCACATACAGCTGCACTAGTTTTTATCAAATTTAATTTTTTTTAAACATTTAAATTAGTTTTAGCACACATAAAAACAATAAAATATTAACATTTACTATAAAAAAATAATAATAAAGTTGAATAAATAGATACCGAATATGTCAGAATGACACAGTGACAAACTAGTATAATTGTCCATAGGCAACACTTTAAAAGCCTTTCCAGTTCATCAACTTAGAGTTAACCATAAATGAGGCTCTAGAATTATTCCTCTAATTCTGGCATGAGCAATGTAATCCAGTATGTTTGGTGCATTTGTCACTTATTAACACATGTGTGCTGTACATCCACTTTTAATAATATGTACTTTTTATGAAGACATCAGGAGTCTTTTATATGTATGATGCTTTTCCTGCACCCCTGCAAATCCAACTGAGGAAACAGTGTTCATGATCATCTGCTTCACCTGGCTCTTTTAGCCAAGAACTGATGATGCTGAACCTGGAAGTACTCAGAGCTAAGCACTTCACAGGAGAGACAAATTAATAGATTTTCCTCCATTTTTCCATGCTCACCATCTTGATGTATCTTCTTAAGTCCTGGGACTGAAAAGAGGGGGTGCCAGGATGAAGGGGGACACAGAAAAAAAGCACTATAGAAGCGTTTGGGTGACAGTTACATTGGTGGCAGTAAAAGGTTAAAGCAATCTTTCTTTGTGGTTTCTTTTGGCAATTATTTATAAAAGTTTAATAGAATAACATGGCTGTGGGTGTATTTTTGAAACAAATATTTATGAATCAACTTCATATTTAATTTTGGGTAACTTGCATAAACAGCATGATGTCATATGGTATACGGTCTATAAATGGTATAGTAAAGAAGGAGTTAAAGCTAGCTCAGGGCTGTGACTTTAATAGCCTTGCAAAGGCTTTCAGATAAAAGTGACTGACTGGCTTTACCCAACCACTTTTAGGAGTGACACCCCTGCCTGAGGTGCCCGTGGTTGTTCCTGGGCTCTTCTATTCCTTCAAAGGACCCAGGACCACAGTAAAAAAAGCTCCTACACTTAGATCAGGAAGTGATCAAGAAGCATTGATTCCAAAATCCCCCTGCAACTAATAATTATGGAACCAACATGTAGTATGTCACTTCTGGGTTCACAGCTGTCATTCCTCAGCTATTATAGACAAGGATGCATCTAATCAACCATGATTGGTGCTTAATTAGTACAGTAGAGAACAGGGGAGAAATTGGGGGTCAAATGATGTATCCAGAAAGAAGACCTGTCACCTGATCATCACATAGGGGGCTTGTTAGCACTCTTGTGATGGGAATAAATTAAATAAATATATAAAAAAAATACATAAAACAAATAAATATAATAAAATAAATATTTAATGCACTCTTGTCACCCTCTACATACCCCAATTAAAATCCACAGCATAGGGCGAGTATATGTATGTAAGCATAAATTGTACTGTTAGTGAGGATAACAATTCCAGGACCATAATTCATGGTTAACCATGCACTGATTACCCATTAAGGCTTTTAAAGAGCATTGCCTATGAATAACTTTGGGTGCCATTGTTTTTTGTGATTTTGCACACATGTGCAACTTTTGAACTTGACATGTTTGGTATCTATTTACTTAATGCAACCCAATATTTTATATTTTACTAAGAATATTGTATTTGTTTGCAATAAAATATTGTGTTTGTCTGCACAGAAAATATTTTTTTGAGGGGCAAGAAATTTATAACAAAAAATTTAGATTTTAACATGCGTGTGAAAAATTCAAAGACAAGTAGACAAATGGTGCATCCAACCTAATAAAATACTGACCACTCCCTGCTCCTGTAATAATAACTCTGTTGTCCAGCCTGGTGCTGCTTAGCCTTTGAAAGAAAAATGTCCTGGCCAGGTCCTCTTCATACCATGCCTATACCAATGGTAGCTTCCAGTTGTCCCACAGAGTATGGCTCATCTATAGGAATGAATGGTATGGTATTGTGGCAGTAGGAAGAGGACCAAGCTGGTACAGTTGTCTTTTAAGCATGACAAAAAAAATTGTCCAGCTGAGCTGATCAAACTTAATTTTACTTTTATATTTGAACTTCCATATGACAGTTTTGAGATGGAGTTTCAGTTGAATTTCAATATTCTCTTACATTACTCTTTATTTTTTTAAGAATAGTGTATGTGCACAAACAAATTCTGGTTTTAATTCCCTTTTCCAATTTTGTTTGGTATTTTCATTTTTTTAAAGACAGTCTTTACACAAGTTGTGCAAATATGAGTATTGTTTGGCAGGCAAGAAGAAATTGCTAATATTTTCCTTTTTTTTTATGCCTTTTGATATTTTTCTTAGCTTTCTCTGATTTGAGTGACAAGTGTCATAAAAGCTTTCTTGTATCTTATTTCACCTATTAGTAGACTTAACATGAATCTCACATATTATAAGCTAAAGATCACTGTGGTATCAAGCTGGAGAATCAGCTTTAGCTAGCTGATCAATTCAGAAAGATAAACTGTGTATAAAAACTCATACCACTTTAGTCAGAAAGGTTAAATTAAATGTCACTCAATTCTTATGAAATTTCCGTCCTTGCTTACTTTGAATGCATTGTATCAGTACATAACAGTATAGCTGAACTTTCGGAATGCCAAGGCTTTTCAACAAGATTTGTTTTTAATGATTCTGCAAAGTTCAAAAGCAATCAGGCTTTATAGTTCTTGAATATTCACAAAGCAAGCAATTGGTCTCTGAAACAAGTCTTTTTTTTTTTTTTAAAGCAAATGGCCAGGTTTTACAATTTAATTGCAATTGCATAGGTACATATTAATGTATAACTAAAGGCATAACTTTTCTTTAATTTTAGATAGGGTGGAAAGGGATTAGAATCCCTGTTAGGTTTTTATTGCTGCGTGTACCGCTGGTAGGGAGATTCACACACTCTATTAGGGATGGGCCAAACAGGCCCCTGTTCGGTTTGCACCAGAACTTTCGAACACCGCAAAAGTTCGGACCCGAATAACTAACCCCATTAAAGTCAATGGGACCAGAACGTCAAATATCAAAAGTGCCCATTTTTAAGGCTTACATGCAAGTAATTGGGCATCCAATGGTTATAGGGGTCCGGGTCTTGCCCTGGGAAACATGTATCAATAAAAAAAAAAGTTTGTGAATAACGTCATTTTTAAATGAGCAGTGATGTTTTGATTTTTTTTTTCCGTTTCCATAATATTTTATTGAGGATGTTTAAGGTATACAAACAGATGTGTGTACAATAACAGATTTTGCATGGGCCCATTGGCCTGAGGAAGTACAGGTAAACCAAAACCAAAACATTGTGTTAACATTCAATCTCGCTATAACGACAAAAAGTTATGTAGAAGAGTTATGGTGTTTTTAAGGAGAGCCAGCAAGGTAGCATATATTGTATAGTGAATACAAGCAAGTTATGTAGTTTGTAGGCCTGGAGGGGCTTGATTTTTTGGAGGACAGTTCTGTGAGTAAGGCTGATTTCTTGAGGTAGTAGCGGTTGTGTGGGGGAGTCACTGTATAAGGATGGGTAAACATAGTTTGTGGTGTGATAGATTATTCGGGGAGAGTGTAGTAGGTGTTTGGGGTGGTTTTCATGGTTGACAGGCCAGCTGACAAACAGATTTAGGTATATTAGGTATATGTGGGTAGGAATGGAGCATGGTAAGGGGGGTGGTGAGACTGTAGGGGAAGAAGAGAGGGTTGGATAGGTGGGGAAAGGTGGGTGGGAGGGGTGAGAAGAGGGATGCATGTGAGGGTGTCGGAGGATATTGGCGGGATAGACTATATTCCTTCCAATATAGTGCCTGGGGGGTCCCCGTAGTCTACCTGTTAAGTGGCAGATCTGTACCATGTCTAGAATCTGTTGCAACAATAATTGCATTTATAAAAAAAAAAAAAAAAAGAAATTTTCCCTGCAAGCTGCCTTTATTTTGCTCAGCAACAGCTGGGGAGCCAGTGTGTATGATGAGGCCACAATGTAGTACACTGGGAACAAGATTAGAGATTTTTTGGACACATTCTGGTGTCACTTTGATTTGGATAGAAGTACTGTAACAGGTGCGTAAAAATTGGTCTTTGGGTGTCGGTGGCGCCTTCTCACTGTAACCCTATAGAGGCAATCTTGATGAAAGCAAGAACTGGCCTTGCTGTAAAAAATTGCAATGATATGCACCTGTCAAACAGGTGCAGAAAAATTGGTCTTTGGATGTTGGTGGCCCCTTCCCACTGTAACCCTACAGATGTACTCTTGATGAAAGCAAGAATTGGCCTTGCTGTAAAAATTGCAATGATATGCACCTGTCAAACAGGTGCAGAAAAATTACTCTTTGGGTGTTGGGGTGCCTTCCCCCTGTAACCCTATAGAGGTACTCTTGTTGAAAGCAAGAACTGGTATTGTTGTAAAAAATTGCAATGATATGCACCTGTCAAACAGGTACTGAAAAATTGGTCTTTGGGTGTTAATTGTGTCAATGAAACCTATACCAAAAACATTCTTCCAGATGAAATGATTGAACACCCTCAAAGCTAGGCAGCCTTGAAGTCCTGCAGAGATTCCACATCCCAAAAAGACTTAATCAGTGACATGGGCATCAGGGGCTTCATAGCTGGTAATCCAGGACTGATTCATTTTTATAAAAATAAAACAGTCCACGGAATCTGTGGACAAAAGCGTTGTATGATCAGTAACGAAACCTCCTGCAGCACTAAATGCCCATTCTGAAAGCACGCTGGATGCAGGGCAGCCCAACAACTCAATAGCATACTGGAAAATTTCATGACCCAGTAAGTCAGTGGACCATCAGCTGGAAAGCTCTCCATCTCTGTTTTGCCCCTGAGGTAATCGTTCACTGTGTGATGCAGATGCTGCCGATGGGATATGGAAGCTGACAGCCCTGGGAGGATTAAAAAAATTCTGAAATGCCTCACTTAGGCAGACGCCTTCTCCAACACTCCTCTCTTGACCAACAGAAGACTCGAAATTTGATTTTCTACGACACTGTAACCTACTGGAGTCAGGAAAAATGTTCAATAAAATCCCCTTTAACCACTTGCCGACCTCTGCACGCCGATATATGTTGGCACAATGGCAGTGGTGGGCAAATGGGTGTACTTGTACATCCCCTTTAATTGGCGGGGCTAGCAGGCACACGTGCACACTCACCACTTAAGCGATCGTGTCACGAGCCGCACAACGGGGAAGTGCCTATGTAAACAAGGCATTTCCCCTTCTGCCTTGTGTCATGACAGAGATCATTGCTCCCTGTCATCGGGAGCAGTGACCGCTGTCATGTGAGTTGTAGCCCATCCCCCCACAGTTAGAATTATTCTCTAGGACACACTTAACCCCTTCATCGCCCCTAGTGGTTAACCCCTTCCCTGCCAGTGTCATTTACACAGTAATCAGTGCATTTTTATAGCACTGATCGCTGTATAAATGACAGTGGTCCCAAAATAGTGTCAAAAGTGTCCGATGTGTCTGCCATAATGTCGCAGTCATGATAAAAATTGCAGATCGCCACCATTACTAGTAAAAAAAATTATAATAAAAATGCCATAAAACTATCCCCTATTTTGTAGATGCTATAACTTTTGCGCAAACCAATCAATATACGCTTATTGCAATTTTTTTTACCAAAAATATGTAGAATACATATCGGCCTAAACTGAGGAAAAAATGTGTTTTTTTATATATTTTTGGGTGATATTTATTATAGCAAAAGGTAAAAAATATTGTTTTTTTTTCAAAATTGTTTGTTTATAGAGCAAAAAATAAAAACCGCAGAGATGAAAAAAGTGCTCTGGTCAGGAAGGGGGTAAAGGAAGGGGGTCTTCCAGGGCTGAAGCAGTTAACGTGACCTCAAGAGATTTTATCCTCTGCACTCTCTGTGGGGACGGGATGAGTTCTGAGACCAAGGAGGTCAAGGAGGGTTGCCAACCAGTAATCATCCTTCTCCTTTATGCCACATATTCTTGGGTCCTTTCGTTGGCTTTGAAGCATGAGGTTGTCCATGTGCTTCAAATTTGCAGAGGCTTGAGAAGCAGACTCCTCGGGTCACTCAGGATGACAGCATCTGGAACTTGCTCCTCCCAGCCACATACTACTCCCAAGGGTCCTGGGGTTGGAAAGCCATCGCTTACAGATTGGCACATGTCTTCCTCATCTTCAAAGCCCATGAAAGTGCCAGAATCCTCCTCCTCATCCTCCTCCCCTCTCTCCTTCTGTGTGTTCTGTGACATAGGAATGATGGTGTCTGGATAAAGTGGGCCTTGAGAGGAAAGGAAGTCCTCTTCCTCCTACTTATCTGCCTCCAGTGCCCTGTCCATTATGTCATGCAGAGTCTGCTCCAGCAGGAGCACAACAGGGATTGTGTCACTGATGCATGCACTGTCACTGCTCACCATCCTTGTGGACTCCTCAAATGGTGACAATACAGTGCATGCATCCTTAATCATCAGCCATTGGCGTGAGGAAAAAAAGCCGAGGTGGCCTGAGCCTGTCGTTGTGCCGTACTGGCACAGGTACTCATTGACAGCCCTCTGCTGCATGTATAGTCCCGCTGCAGCATTCCCAAAGTTGAGTTCCACCTGGTGGGCATGTCGCAAATCAGGCGATTTATGGGCAGGTGGAATTTCCGCTGAATTTCAGCCAATCGAGCACTGTCTGTGTATGACTGCTTAAAATGGCTACAGACTCTTCTGGCCTGCTTTAGTACATCTTGCAACCCTGGGTATGTACTTAGGAAATGCTGCACCACCAAATTAAGGACATGTGCCAGGCATGGCACATTTGTCAACTTTCCCTTTCTAAGGCGGACAGGAGGTTTGAGCCATTATCGGACACCACCATTCCTGGCTCCAGCTGGCGTGATGTGAACCACCTCTGGGCTTGTCCCTGCAGAGCTGCAAGAATCTCTGCTCCGGTGGTTCCTGTCCCCTAAACACACCAGCTGAAGAACTGCATGGCAACTTTTAGCCTGACTCTGGGATTAGCCCTTTGAACACTTAGGGGGTACCTGATGTCCATAGGACAATTCTGCAGAGGAGGGCATGGAGGTGGCGGAGGAGGAGGAGGAGGAGGGGTAGAGCTCACAGGTCTGGCATCATCAACACCAGCTGTATGGAGAGGTGGGGGCACAACAAGCTGCAGCACTGAGCCCAGTTCTGTATGCTTTCAAATTGCAAGCAGCGTTAGCCAGTGTGCTGTGAATGAAATATCAAAAGTAATAAAAGTGGCGCTCAATCTAAAAATTATTAGGAATGTACAACAGCCAAGTAAAAATGGAATTTCAAAACAGGAAATCCAATAAATACTAATGTTAAAAATCATTAATCTTCCATCACATTGGGTAACTCAAGACCAAGACGAATCAAAGTTACTACAATAAATGGATCCAAGATAGACAAATTACTCCCAAAAACAAACAATTAATGGGGCCTCACTGAGGGTGAGTAGGGAAAAAATTCCAGATAAATATGAATAATCCTAAAAAAACGCATCAATTAAATAAAGTACCTAACTGAAATAAATGACACAATACTGTAGATGAATAAATATATCATGAACCAAGCTGATATAGAAAAGACCCATAAAAAGTGAATAAATAAATAAACAATAAATTACTATAAATTGTGCAACATATATAGTTCACATAAATAATATGCGACACTTCAACAGATGTTGCAAGACATGTTATACATGTAGACATACGGACGAAATAAAGAAGAAAAAATCTAGTTTTAAATCCACCATGACTGATAGGGAGTATGAGATAAAAGAATTTATATCTTGCTGGATAGAAGGGGTGGTGTACCTTCTGGAATGCCCATGCCAGATCCAGTACGTTGGACCAACTAAAAGGGAACTCTGGAAGAGACTTAGGGAACATACTCAAAACATAAAAAATGGCTACCCAAAACACAGCCTATCTAGACATTATGACCAATTCCATAATAGAGACCCCTCCTCTCTGAAAGTATGGGGAATCGATAAATATAAACACCATTGAAGGGGTGATAATAAAGTAATAAAACTTAGTCAGTCAGAATCTCGTTGGATCTATGAGCTTTGTACTTTGGCGCCATTAGGGCATAACGTGGAATTTGATCTTAATTGTTTTATTTCTGACTATTGATTTTATTGAGTTATTTTAATTCTACTCTTGTTCAGTCATATAGAGTCACTTTTATTCCACTCTTGTTTAGTAATATCTATTTTTTACCTTCTCCCACCTATGGAAATTGTTAGGATGCTTTTTCTTCAATTTAATTTATTTTTATTTTGGTATAGATGAATTATCAGTCACCTTAGTAGATTATATGTTTTATTAGTTTGACTTGAATCTATATGTATTTGCCTATGTAGCTTTATAGAAAGCTATTTTATTGATTGTCTGCGTTTAAATCGTAAATAATTTTAGAATCGGTTTGTACATTACTCTATTTTAATTTATTGTGGCTTATTGAGCCAACTAGTGTTACCTCAACATAATTTCTAATTTTTAATTTTTATCATGTTTCAAGATTATTTATTCTGTCCACTAGAGGGCAGTTGTAATGCTGAAATTAAGAAATGTATCTATGGGTTGTCTGCAGTAATTTAGACGCCCACTAGAGGGGGTGAGTTTTAAATAAGCATAAAATTGCTGTTTTTAATATATTCATTATGATTTAGGAATTATCTCCAATAAATAAATTAGTTAACAATGTTTTTAAATATGCTATTAACTGTTATCCTCATGCTAGTCTAGGCTGAGCATTATTTGTTATTATGCTGTTCAAATGCCGATTAGTGGTTGCCTTGGTAACCCTCCTGGTATAATAGCCATCTCCGCCATACCCGTCTCTATACCCTTTGATAAAGTGACGTGACGGTCACGCAACGCGTCAGGGAAGAGAGGCGGGTCACGTTGTTCATCTTCCCGATCACGGCCGGGTTCGGGAAACAGCTGAGCTAATATCAGATGCTATGCTTGCCTGTATCAACTACTATGTAATTGGATATATTTATTAAATGTGCTGATTTTAAACTACTTCACTATGGAGTGTGTCCTCCCTTTCTTACATGATTCACACTGTCAAACTGTGGCATTTTGAGAGTGGAGGATTCAGACAGGAAACCCCATTTTACAACATACCATTAAGGAGATTGTGGATTAGAGGGGATCACTATCATTTATCTGTAAGGCTGTTATCGTTCAGCCCTGAGGTGAGAGGCTGGGGGAACTACACCTGGGTTCACTACACATATGATTGAGTGCTGACACTGGGTATCTTGGATGAACCTATTTCTCACCCAATTTAAATCTGGATTGTATTGTCTATGGGACCTGATATTTTGTGACACTTTATTTTCACTCTATTTTATCGTCACAATCTGGATTGTATTTTCTATGGGACTTATTTGTGTGACACTTGATTTTTCACTATTTTCACACACTTATGCCCTGTACACACGGTCGGACTTTGTTCGGACATTCTGACAACAAGATCCTAGGATTTTATCCGACGGATGTTGGCTCAAACTTGTCTTGCATACACACGGTCACACAAAGTTGTCGGAAAATCCGATCGTTCTAAACGTGGTGACGTAAAACACGTACGTCGGGGCTATAAACGGGGCAGTGGCCATCTCTTTATTTATTCTGAGCATGCGTGGCACTTTGTCCGTCGTATTTGTGTACACACGATCGGAATTTCCGACAACGGATTTTGTTGTCGGAAAATTTTATATCCTGCTCTCAAACTTTGTGTGTCGGAAAATCCGATGGAAAATGTGTGATGGAGCCTACACACGGTCGGAATTTCCGACAACAAGGTCCTATCACACATTTTCTGTCGGAAAATCCGACCGTGTGTACGGGGCATCAGTGTTTTTTATTATATTTTTTTATTTTTCACATCTGATGAAGTGTCGCATATTATTTTTGTGAACTATATATATTGCACAATTTATAGTCATTTATTTATAGTCATTTATTGTTTATTCATCTACAGTATTGTGTCATTAATTTCAGTTAGGCACTTTATTTAATTGATGCGTTTTTTAGGATTATTCATATTTATCTGGAATTTTTTCCCTACTCACCCTCTGTGCGGCCCCAATAATTGTTTGTTTTTGGGAGCAATTTGTCTATCTTGGATCCATTTATTGTAGTAACTTTGATTCATCTTGGTCTTGAGTTACCCAATGTGATGGAAGATTAATGATTTTTTGACATTAGTATTTATTGGATTTCCTGTTTTGAAATTCCATTTTTACTTGGCTGTTGTACATTCCTAATAATTTTTAGATTGAGCGCCACTTTTATTACTTTTGATTGATCTCTGTTTTAGTGTGGGAACACTCTTGTGGTGGCAGCTTTATCATTTACCTTTATTTTTTGCTCTGAATATTGGTCTGCAATTTGTGGTTTGCGTATTAGTACTCATCATTATTTGTGAATTAAATATATTGTCCCTGCCCATGCTTGCTGGACCACGTGTTAGCAGTAAGGTGGATTTTACGGCTGACTGCCTTGTCCAACGATGCCAGAACATTCCCTTCCACGTGATGGTAGAGGGATGGAATGGTCTTAAGTGAAAAGTATTAGCGACTGGGAACCTGCCATTGTGGTATAGCACATTATGTGAATTCACGGAAGGGGGCAGAATCCAACAGGCTGAAAGCCAGAAGTTGGAGAGCCAACAGCTTTGACAAGCTTGCATTCAGATGCTGGGCGGCAGTGGGTGGCAGGGACTGTATTTTTTTCCCGCTGCAGCTGATGGGGCAGATAAATTTGACGGCTACAGTCTACAGCTGGAGGTGTGCTGCTGGCAGATGTGCTGCTAGGACCTGGGACACCATTATTCCTGTCAGTGGAGGCTGCTGAAAGGTAATAACTCGGTATATGGCATGGGCAGACTAAAGTGGGTAAGGAGGAAGTGTAGGGACAGATTTGTGCCCCTTTTGTGTGGCTTTTAGGTGCTCTTGCCAACGGGCTGAGTGGTTGGACGTTAAATGCCTTGTTAAGCATGTGGTACCCAAATGCTTGGTGTTTTTGCCACGTTTGATGTGCCTGAGACACCGTTTGCAGACAGCAACAGTGCAATCTGCTGCAGATGCGCTGAAAGAAGCCAAAACAGCTGGGCTTTGGGGAGTCGTCCGGGAGATAACAGCTGCAGAATGTGATGGAATAGGGTGGCTGCTCTCTACTGTTTCTTGATGTCGGCCTCTTTGGGGTTGTACCGCCTCACCTTAAGTTTCCTCCTCTGCTTTATCTGGCACCCAAGTCACATCAGTGACCACCTCATCATCATCAACTCCATCTCCTCCATCTTCATCATTACCACTGGAGACAACTTGGCAATACACTGCGGTATGAGGAACATGAATGCCAATTTGTCTACCAGTGTTCCTCCCTCTCTAGGCTCATGTTCCTGTTATCCTTAATCTCAGAACCAACATCTGAATCCAGTAATTGCTGGGCATCATCAAGGAGCAAGTGGCTGATGCTGTGATCAAATAACTCAGCTGACTCCTCAATGGCTGATGTTGGGGCTATAGCAGGAATAGATCTGGACAAGGAGTCAAGTTTATCCACTCTGGCAACTGCAGGGAACTGCACACTTTTCTCTGCTTGTGTGACAGAGGATCGGGAGGATGAGGAAGGTATAGTAAGCCAGTCCACCACCTTCTCTGCATGCTGTGGCTGGATAACATGGGCAAATTCACTAAACAGAGGAAATTATGCCTGCCTGAGGACTGACCACCATGTCCACTTTTGCCTGTGGACACATTTGTTGCTGGCTCCCTTACAGTGCCAAGGGAACGTCTGCCTCTCCTTGTTGTCTTCACAGACATTATTGGGAGCAAGGGGGCGGTGTTACAAGCAAATGTAATTGGAATCTGCATGTAGATGCACTTTACATCAATGTAAAGAGGTGTTTGGTGCACTTTAATTTGAGTACTCACACTACACAGACACACTCCATGGATGCACTATAATATATTGCAATATAATGAGCCAAACGTACAGTGACGCACAGAACTATATGGCATTAAACTGGCAGTAATGCACACAAAACTATATGGCGTTAAAGTGGCAGTAATGCACACAGAAAAATATGGTGTTAAACTGGCAGTAACGCACACAGAACTATATGGCGTTAAACTGTCAGTAATGCACATAAAACTATATGGCATTAAACTGGCAGTAACGCACACAGAACAATATGGCGTTAAACTGGCAGTAATGCATGCAAAACTATATGGCACTAGACTGGCAGTAACGCACATAAAATGATATGGCATTAAACTGTCAGTAACGCACAGAACTATATGGCATTAAACTGGCAGTAATGCATGCAAAACTATATGGAGTTAAACTGGTAGTAACAAACACAGAACTATATGGCGTTAAACTGGCAGTAACGCACACAGAAGTAAATGGCGTTAAACTGGCAGTAACGCACACAGAAGTAAATGGCGTTAAACTGGCAGTAACACAATCAAATAGACTATGTTCAACCGTCACTACACTAACGCTATCTGAACTGTCCCTACTCTAGATATACACTAATGTCAAGAATACTGACATGGGGGGTTATTTACGAAAGGAAAATCCACTTTGCACTACAAAATCCGAGGGGGACATGCAAGGAGAATAAAAAACAGCATTTTAGCTTGCACATGAATGGATGATAAAATCAGCAGAACTTCCTCTCATTTCAGATCTACCCCTCAGATTTACAGTGACTGCACTTCCAAAGTGGATTGCCTTTCGTAAATAATGCCTATGGTCTCACTATACTACACTGAAACTATATGAGCTGTCCCTACTCTACACTAATGTATGTATGAATGACACAGTCTCACTAAACTACAGTGAAACTATCTGAACTGTCCCTACTCTAGCTGCACGCTATGCAAAGCTGAATGATGGTCCTCCTCACTACACTCACACTATCCATAGACTGACACTAAACTAATATTATACACTGACAATTGAAGCAAAATAGCACAATATAGCACACTAACTAACTAATAGCACTGAAAAGAGCCCTGCTCTATCTCTCTCCACGCCAACATCACACTAAAAATGGCTGCCATTAAAAGAATACTTTTTTACTGTGGGGCGGGAATGAGCCATGATTGGTTAAAGTCATGATGACAGTGTCCAATCATGACTCTGACAGTGCTCTGTGCCCTGATTGGCTGAAACTTTCACTGCTTCAGCCAATCAGGGCTTGCAATACACTGTTCAGCACCGTAATGCATTGAGGTCGGTTTAGGGGGGTGAACAAATGGTTGAACGACCAGTTTGTGCGGCTGTTCGCTGAACGCCCGAACAACAAAAGTTCAGCTCGAACTTATGCTTGGTCCGAACTGTTCGCCCATCCCTACTCTCTATTTGTCCTGTTTACCATTATCTCCGAACAGGAATAGAGGGGATATTTCCAATGGGGACATTAGTGACAACCAGGGATTCCTTCACTTTAAAGGGATTTTATTTCACTTCCTGTTGTGGCTATGGGACAGGAAATTAAGGACATGTCATTTGGCAAAAAATATAACTTACAGGGGTTATAACTCTTCCTCATTCAAAATAATAATAATACAAAACATTGTCTTTATATCTGCTTGAAATGAACTGTTTTCAATTGTTAAAATATGAAACACTTGCACTATTTTTGCTTAACTTTTCTGTATAAACTGTAGAAGATCAAATAATTCTGTGCAATGCCCTTCCAAGCAGGTACAACACAAGGGCTCTTAAAATAGCCCTTCAAGGGCTGTCAAACAATACACAGTTCACTTTAACATAGAGATGGACACCCCATGCTCAAAATTTTGACTAACATATGGGAGATTAAAAGCATACAGTATCAGAGAGCTGTTTTACCTGCCAAATGATTTGTATTTCAGCCCATTCAGTCCTAATATTTGCATAGCTCTGCCAAACAGGGCAACCCTGTCTGGCTAGAGAAAAGACCTGATTTTATCTGCTGCAGCTACGTAACTTTACAGATCTTGGCCCAACCCAACCTGTGACTTATAGGGCGTACACACGGTCGGACTTTGTTCGGACATTCCGACAACAAACTCCTAGGATTTTTTCCGACGGATGTTGGCTCAAACTTTTTTTGTCTACACACGGTCGCACAAAGTTGTCGGAATTTCCGATCGCCAACCATGCGGTCACGTACACCACGTACGACGAGACTAGAAAAGGCCGGTTAAGAACCAAGCGCGGCACCCTTTGGGCTCCTTTTGCTAATCTCGTGTTAGTAAAAGTTTGGTGAGAGATGATTCGCGCTTTTTCAGACTCGTGGCTTTCAGATCGTTTTCTGCCGTTCAGTTTGTGCTTGTGGGTTTGTATCTGCTCTTCAGTGCGTGCAGTCAGTTCGTATCGGAGTTTTCTGTGCGATCTTGCCCGCTCGTTGCTGTTTTTCAGGTCGCTCTTCACAGGCCTTACTGTTCTTCAGTGCGTTCTGTTACTTCGTTCTGAGCAGCCGACCATTTTCTAGCCATGTTTCGTATGCGTACTCCTCGTAGAGTTCGTGCTGTGCGGGGGCTTGGTGTTGGGGTCCTGACCTTGACACAAGTCCAGTCCATGAACAGGGTGGGGAGGAGTTCATGGACCAAGAATTGGTTGCTTCAGCGTGACCAGTTCTCTCATATGCCTTTGCTCCGTGAGATCCGTGAGAATAATCCTGATGATTTCAGGAACTTTCTCAGGGTGACGGACCCCGTGTTTCACCGTTTGTTGGCTTCGCTGACCCCCTATATCAGCAGGCAGGATACCTGCATGAGGCAAGCCATCACTCCGGAGCAGAGGTTGGTCGCTACCCTGCGGTATTTGGCGACAGGGAGAAGTCTGCAGGACTTGAAGTTCTCGACAGGCATCTCCCCCCAGGCTCTGGGTATCATCATCCCAGAGACCTGTTCTGCCATCATCCAGGTCCTGCAGAAGGAGTATATGAAGGTGAGATTTTTATCCTTTTATATCACATTTTATTGTATTGAATGTTTGATAATATCTTGTATTTCTTTCCTCATTCCCTAATTACCATGATTGTAATATGCTGTGAATGTCCCCTTTGTCCTCATGCATGCTGGATTTTTATGTAATTATTATTTTAGGTCCTTCATACATATTTGCCCTTCACTAACCTCCCCAGCATGGTGTCTCCTGGCCTATATTCACCTCATGTAGTCACTTAACAATGTATTTTATCAGCTCCATAGTAGTGCTTTACCCCAAACACCCCCTAAAATGTTTGGAAATGTTATTTTTGATTTAAATTCAGGCAGAGTGCCAGAGGGTTTTTTTTGTGGTGTCCCCAAATAATTTTTAGTAACCCTCCCTCCCCCCAACTGCTAAGTCAGCTGATCCCAATTCTCTATCCTCAATCATCTATCTGCAGACTTTGCCAAACCCATACACACTATACCCACCTCTTTAGTGCTCAGATTTATGGATGCATTCCCCAAAGCATGTAGTGCAAGGGCCTGCCTGTATACTTTCCAATGGTACTGTTTAAAGTTTTTGTATTCTATTATTATCTTGATAGGTAATAGCAGAATGTCCAAATGTCCTCAAATGTGTACAGTGTGTATTTATATCTTTGTATTATGACACTTCTTACCTGTCCAGTGGGCTGCCAATAGTGTAACTAAGGAGGGGCTGTTCAAAGTAATACCCATTATTTAGGCATTCATCTCTCAATGAAGTGAAGAGGGTTACCTGTCCAAGATTTACAAACACCCCCTATAATGTTAGAAATGGCCCATGAGAGGGGGGGAGGGGGAATATGATAGGTGTACCTTATACTTTGGCCTTGTTAAATTCCCCTTACTAAATGCTATCTTGAGGTTGCCCCATAATGTTTGTGTCTAATCTGCTTGCCATGTTTCTGTTAAAAAATAGTAATGTTTATTGTTTTTTCCTCAACAGTTTCCTTCCACGCCACAGGAATGGCAGACTGTGGCCTCCCACTTTGCCCAGCGGTGGGACTTTCCTAACTGTGGAGGGGCAATTGATGGGAAACACGTCCACATCGTCCCACCACCCAACTCGGGGTCGTACTATTATAATTACAAGGGGTTCAATAGTATAGTGATGTTGGCGGGGGTGTCGGCTAATTACGACTTCCTGTATGTGGACGTGGGGAAGAATGGCCGGATGTGGAGTCATCGCCCAGATGGAGTTTTACAGGCGTCTCCAGAATGGCAGCTTGGACTTGCCAGCTCCAGAGGACAATGTTGAAGGACTCCCATTTGTGTTCGTTGCTGATGAAGCGTTTGCGCTGGGGGACCACCTGATGCGGCCATTTCCAATGAGGACCCTCACCCCGGAACAGAGGGTTTTTAATTACCGGCTGGCCAGAGCCCGAAGAGTGGCGGAGAACACATTTGGAATCCTGGCCAGCCGGTTCCGCCTATTTGACACCCATCCATATGGCGGAGTATAAACTGAACCATATTATACTTGCGTGCTGTGTTCTCCATAACTTTTTAAGGAAACATTCGGCCAACTATGCTGGCTCAGTTGGGCCTGAGGCCGGAATCATACATCAAACCACACTGACGGCGCTTGAAAGCGGCCGTCCTGGCTTGCCCTCCCTGAGTGCCCGTGATGTCCGGTTACGCTACCTGGAGTTCTTTGCGGGTAGGGGGGCTATCAATATGCCAGAAAATTTGTGAAGCCTTTTTATAATAAAAAAAAAAAGAAATTCTTGGTGGACATTTACTGCTTGTGTTTGTTTTAGCTGACCCTGACAGAAATGTGTTGAGTCCAGAAAATGTCGTGATTGTGTAACCTTATACAAAGCACTGTTGGCTGTTATTTCCTAAATGCAAAAACACATTTCACTACAAGTGCACTTGCAAATGCACTGAAACTGCACTTGTAGTGCAAAGAGGATTTGCCCTTAGGAAATAACACCCATTTTTGCAGAAAACAGCAATTACATCACCCCAAAAGTGTTGTATTGTAGTGTTGAGACAATAATCCACACATTCTTGAGTAAGCAACTTTTTTAGACCTGCACAATCACATGTGCATTTACCAAAGGTTTTTAAAACAAACCAACATGTTTGTTGTATAACAATTTTTGCAGTAGCATTATCAAAAATCGAAATGTCCATTTCAGATAAAACAGGCCTGTGTAAAACCAACAAGGAAGCCAAAAAACTTGAACTTACAAAGTTCACATTAGGTAAAACCTGAAGGCTATATCAGACATCAGTATTTAGGAACTGGGTTTGATATAGCGTTCAGATGGGGGGAAATCACCCCTGGAAAAGCCAAATTTGGAAGATGCACACCAATTTACGAATGTCAACATGTGCTATCTGCCATCAGGGAGGATCAAGGGACGTGTTTTTGGGGGAGCAAGCCCTTCCTCAACGCTACTTTATAATTGAGGAAGGGGTTGCACCCCAAAAACGCATCCATTGATCTCCCGTGATGGCAGATAGCACATGTTGGCACACTGTGTGCATCCTCCAAATTTGGCTTTTCAAAACATTGCAAAAAAATTTAAAAGATTGGACCACAATCCAAAAAGTGATTTTGTGGGGTTTTAAATTCACCCCAAAACATCAATGATGTTATTATTTTTTTTAATAACATCATTGATTTTTTGCTGTATGTTTTGCAGTTCGACATTACACCCCATGATCTCCCCGATCAGGATCTGGGCACTTTCTGATGTGAAACGTTCTGGATCCACAACATCACGATCACCTAAAAAGAGAGAAAGAAAACAAAAACAGGTCTCAAAAATCTGCCACCATCCATCTCTTTTACCTGAGCCTGTGGTCGCAGACACTCACCTGTTGTGGTGCCAATCTCCACCACATCTTCTTCTTCCTCCTGCACTTCTTGTGTTAGTGTTAGTTCCCCTTCTTCCAGAGGTGGAGGGTCTATGGTCTCCTCGGATGAGGGGTGTCCTCCGAGTCTTTTCTCCCCTATGTAAAACAAAAATGGTATAATTAGCACACAGATATTTGATGGCAGAACTAGAAATAGGAAACATTGCTTGGAAGTGGGGTACAATTGTCAATTTTAGCCGAGTTCCAAGATGTATTTTTTTTATTGGCCTTTGTCAAGCTGCAATACTTTACCTGTTTAGTACAAGCTTCACAGATGGAGACCCCCCTATAGTATACACTGGAGCACCTGTGTGGCCCCCTAATAAATATGGTGTTCTTGTGTCCCACACTAGTGCTCCAGTGTCCAGATGTGAAAACAGCTGCTGAGTGTCCTCTTCTTACACAGAATCTAGTTTGCATGTTATTCTAGTAACAAACCCATCTACACAAACAACTATTTGGCATCCAAGTAGGCCCCAAAAAAATGTGGGAAAATGCATATGGCCTAAACAATGGTGTTTTAGAGGCCGAAAGAAAAATCTTTGATACGAACGAATAATGGGCCCATGAACATTAAAGTTGCCCTTTTAAACTGTACAATTAAGAAAAGCATATGGAGCAGCACAAACGCAATAAAGACAGAAAGAATAGGAACACAGCACAACTACTTACTTTTTTGTAGCACTCTCCGGATCTTTCGGTACTGCTCTGGCTTTCTTAACTTCAGGTCCGACCACTGCTTCCTGAGCTGATCTTTCGATCGTCGTACCCCGAAATTCTTGTGAAGGCTTTTGACCACTTTCGCCATGATCTTTGCCTTTCTGATGTTGGGGTAAGGCCCATACTTTCCATCATAGTTGGACTTCTTCATGATGTCGACCATCTCCAACATCTCCCCAAAGGACATATTTGTGGCCTTAAAACGTCTCCTTCTGGATCGTGACGTGTCCGGATCCGGGCTTTCCTCCTCCTCGTTCCTGCAATTAGCACACACCTGCTCTAACTCCGCCATGTGCTCTTCACCCACTGCACCGAACGAAAAGGGACGGGGAATAGACTAGAAAGAACGTCAGGGGCGGGCGGAGTTACACGCATGCGCGGTGTGTATAAAGCGTAACACGCGTGCGTATTACGTACGATCTGTGAGCGGAGGAAGGAGCATTGGACGCGCCGATCATAAGAACGAAGGTAAGAGACAAACTTGTGCCTATACTGCTTCTACATTGAAGCCTATATTGTAACAAGATTAGGAGAGTTTTGTCTGACATTAGGCTTTGTCTTGTGTTGTGTCTTGCAGTGAACATGGATATCTTAGTGAAAGACAATGACTTCATGTCAGTATTCATAGATATCTTAAGGGAGCTGCCATGTCTGTGGGAGATTAAACACCCCCATTACAAGAACCAAGCAAAGAGGAAGGAAGCACTGGAGCAATTGTGTGAAATTGTGAAGCAGGTGATCCCCACGGCAGACATCACCTATTTAAAGATCTTCATTGGTGGCCTGAGGAGCACATATCTAAGGGAGCGCAATAAAGTCCAGGATTCACAGAGATCCGGAGCAGCAGATGACATCTATGTCCCCAGGATGTTGTACTACGACAGGCTGCATTTTCTGGCAGGCCAGACTGAACCCAGGCCATCCCTCTCCAGTCTTCCTTCCACGCTTCCTTCCCCCCCGGCTGAGGCTTCTGACGCCCAACCTGGGCCTTCCAGGCAACATGTGGAGGAGCCCAGATTGAGCCAGGTACAGCATTCCTCTAAATATTTCTGCTTGTCCAATCAATGATGTTAACTAGATGTTAGTTTGGGGTACTAATTTAGGATTGTGATTGATGAAGCAAAACATTACAACCATGTCCCTTTTTCATACACAGGAAAGTCTCAGCCAGGAGGTGGCCGGGCCGAGCCTGCTGGCTGATCTGCAGGTCCCTCCACCCCCCCTGAAAAGAGAAAGTGGCAGCAGGAGGAGTGCCCTAGAGGAGGCTACCGGAGGACTCTTTTGGAGGGCTACAGAGGTCCTGGGAGCACGACAGACCATGGAGGAGGACATTGCTGCCGTCATTGCATATAAAATGCAGAGGATGGAGGAGGGCCAACAAGTCTTGTGTGAGGCGCTCATATTGGAGGCTCTTAACAAAGGTATGAGGGGCCAAATGACAGCTCAGACACACCTTTGCGATGGTCCTCCTCCTCCTCCTGCAGGTCCTCCTCCTCGTCCTCCCTCTCCTCCAGGTCCTCCCAGTCCTCCTCCAGGTCCTACTCCTCCTCCTGCCACATCTCCAACTGCACAGCCACAGCCCGGAATGAAGCGTGAAAGGAAGACCAGAAAGTGAGGACCCTGGATCCAGTCTGGTAGGCCAAAAAATGCAGCCTCTTGTGGTACCACAGCCTGGGGACACACATGTCATCTGCTGCTATCCGGATCTCTGCGAATTCTGGACCAGACTGCCCTCCCTTACATATGGACTCCTCAGGCCACCAATTTTGATGTTCAAGAATTGATGTCTGCTGTGGAGGTCCCAGGCTTCGCTAATTTCTCCTGTTGATCCACTGTTGCCTTCCTCTTTGTTTGGTTCTGAGCCCTTAATAAAGGATTTTTGTTTTGAATTATACTCTCCTATGTGTTTTACTTCAAAAAGGACAGTTGGTTTGTGAGGATTCAGGTACATTTCAAATATACAATGTGAAATGAACAAGGGACACCAACACCAAACAATCTCCCTGAGATTAAATAATAAAAGATATCAATGGTGTTGGGGTAACTTGACACACAAAACACACACAAAAATATTCTGGAGTAAAAATAAAAATAACATTGAACAAAGATCAGCCTTTGAAAAAATTCAAACATTAAAAAAAATAAAAGGCTTAAAATCCCAAAAAAAATTAAATAAAAAAAAAAAATTCTGTCAGATGTGACAACTAATAACAATATATTCAGGGAATCCCAATAAAAAAACAAAAATAAAACTTTGTGAGAAGTGTGTGTGAATATGAGCAGCAAAACTACTTAATTCTTGTCACATTATAAAGAAGAAGAGAGTGCGCTGTATTAAACCATTTTGAACATTGCAGCGTGACGAAAGTGCTGTATCCATTGCGAACGCTAAGTTTACCAGAACGAGCTGTTCCGTCTTGGAATTTCTTCTGAGCATGCGTGGCACTTTGTGTGTCGGAACAGGCCACACACGGTTGGAATTGACGCGATCGGATTTTGTTGTCGGAAAATTTTATCTCCTGCTCTCCAACTTTGTGTGTCGGAAAATCCTATGGAAAATGTCCGATGGAGCCCACACACGGTCGGAATTTCCGACAACACGCTCCGATCGGACATTTTCCATCGGAAAATCCGACCGTGTGTACGGGGCATTAGAGTGAAAATAGAAACAATGGACTGATGAGCTCTGCCCTTTACTCCTATCAGCATGTTCCTTGCACTGCAGTAGAACTTATTGACCCCTTGTTCTGCTTCTTGTTCCTCAATCTGAGCTGTCCTGTACAGAGGTTGCAAAAGGATGATGCCTTTAACCACTTAAGGACCAGGCCTCTTTTTTAGATGTGTTGTTTACAAGTTAAAAACAGGTTTTTTTGCTAGAAAATTATTTAGAACCCCCAAACATTATACATTTTTTTCTAACTCCCTAGAGAATAAAATGTCAGTCACTGCAATACTTTCTGTTACACCGTAATTGCGCAGCAGTCTTACAAGCGCACTTTTTTTAAAAAAATACACTTTTTTGAATTAAAAAATAAGACAACAGTAAAGTTAGCCCAATTTTGTTTTATATTGTGAAAGGTAATGTTACGCCTAGTAAATTGATACCCAACAAGTCACGCTTCAAAATTGCGCCCGCTTGTGGAATGGCGACAAACTTTTACCCTTAAAAATCTACAAAGGTGACATGTAAAAAATTCTACAGGTTGCATGTTTTGCATTACAGAGGAGGTCTATGTTCTTTTGCCCTAATAAAATTTATGTTTAAAAAGTTTTTAATTATGCCTAAAAAGTCCATTCCCTCTTCAACTGATCTTTCTTGATGATTAAAAGGATGTGGCATAGTGTATCTATTTGGTGTTCACAGTACCACCCTGTGAGGACATCAGTACTTTTCTCGTTAACCCCTAGAACTTGATGTTGTCTTCCTCAAATCATTCTTAAACCATTTTTGCTGTGTGCCAGGGCTCATAATCTCACTAAAAGAGGCCACTGCCATCAGGGAGTACCAGGAAATACCATTTCCATTAAGGGGTATACTTGTTCAGCAACAATATTTAGGGAGGTAATATCAAGTAACATACACCTTATATTGGTTATATATTATATTATATATTATATATGTACAAGCACCCAGCCATCCATGAGATGTAAAAGAAATCCTAAATCATAGGACCAGGCTATCTTCTTCCATTGTTCTGTTGTCCAGTTCTGATGTTCATGTGCCTTTTGTTCATGTGCCTATTGTAGGTGATTTTGGCTGTGCACACAGGTCAGCATGGGAACTCCGACCAGTCTGTAGCCCCATACATAACAGACTGCAATGCCCATTTTTTCTGCTTTCAACACGACAAGTTTAGGAACAACATGTTTAATTGCTACCCAATATATCTGACTGACTTTCAGATGCAATTGTAATGAGATAACCAGGGGTATTCACTTAACCTGTCAATGAGCATAAAATTTTGGCTGGTTGGTGAATATATATACAGTACCTTGGAAAGGTATTCATACTCCTTGAACTTTTCCACATTTTGTCATGTTACAACCAACAGCATAAATGGATTTTATTGGGATTTTATGTGATAGACCAACACAAAGTGGCACATATTTGTGAAGTGGAAGGAAAATGATAAATGGTTTTCAACATTTTTTACAAAAAATATGTGAAAAGTGAGCCATGCATTGTATTCAGCTCCTGTAGAACTACCATTCACTGCAATTACAGCTGCAAGTCTTTTTGGGGATGTCCCTACCAGCTTTGCACATATAGAGAGTGGAATTTTTGCCCATTCTTCTTTGCAAAATAGCTCAAGCTCTGTCAGATTGGATGGAGAGCATCTGTGAACAGCAATTTTCAAGTCTTGCCATAGATTCTCAATTGGATTTAGGTCTGGAATTTGACTGGACCATTCTAACACATGAATATGCTTTGATCTAAACCATTGTAGCTCTGGCTGTATATTTAGGGTTGTTGTCCTGCTTGAAGGTGAACCTCCACCCCAGTCTCAAGTTTTTTGCAGACGCTAACGGGTTTTCTTCTAAGATTGCCCTGTATTTGGCTCCATCCATCTTCCCATCAACTCTGACCAGCTTCCCTGTCCCTGCTGAAGAAAAGCATCACCACAACATGATGCTGCCACCACCATGTTTCACGGTGGGGATGGTGTGTTCAGGGCGATGTGCAGTGTTAGTTTTCCACCGCACATAGCATTTTTCTTTTAGGCCAAAAAGTTCAATTGTGGTCTCATCTGACCAGAGCACCTTCTTCCACATGTTTGCTGTGTCCCCACATGGCTTCTCGCAAACTGAAAATGGGACTTCTAATGGCTTTCTTTCAACAATGGCTTTCTTCTTGCCACTATTCCATAAAGACTAGATTTGTGGAGTGTACAACTAATAGTTGTCTTGTGGACAGATTCTCCCACCTGAGCTGTGGATCTCTGAAGCTCCTCCAGAGTTACCATGAGCCTCTTAGCTGCTTCTCCAATTATTGGTCTCCTTGCCCGGTCCGTCAGTTTAGGTGGACAGCCATGTCTTGATAGGTATGCAGTTATGCCTTACTCTTTCCATTTGCAGGTGATGGATTGAGCAGTGCTCCGTGAGATGTTCAAAGCTTGGGATTTTTTTATAACTTAACCCTGCTTTAAACGTCTCCACAACTTTATCCCTGACCTGTCTGGTGTGTTCCTTAGCCTTCATAATGCTGTTTGTTCACTAAGGTACTCTAAAAAATGTCTGAGGACTTCACAGAACAGCTGTATTTATACTGAGATTAAATTACACATGGGTGGACTCTATTTACTAATTAGGTGACGTCTGAAGGCAATTGGTTCCACTAGATTTTAGTTAGGGGTATCAGAGTTAGGGGGGCTGAATACAAATGCACACCACACTTTTCAGATATTTATTTGTCCTTCCACTTCACAATTATGTGCCTTTGTGTTGATCTATCACATAAAATCCCAATAAAATACATTTACGTTTTTGGTTGTACCATGACAAAATGTGGAAAATTTCAAGGTCTGTGAATACTTTTTCAAGGCACTGTTTATAGATATATATATCTATATATATATATACTGTATATGGCACCGGTCTGCACACTCGTAGTGGTAGGATGCACATCTCATTATGATGTCATCGGCAGATTTGGCGGCAGGCCAGTTTCCAATTTGCCAAGGTGGGAGTACTTTAGGTGTGCCTCTTGAGGGGGCAGGTTAATGGCAACAGACTTTGGCCTACACTTTAGAGGACTCTATTGCATGTATTGTTTGAGGAGACAGAGGTGTTGGCATATATTGGTAAAATATTGGTATGCTATTGATATATTGTCCTGATTATATTCTATAGGCATTTCGGATAGTATATCCAACCATTGATAACATGGCCTTATGATCTGACCTCCCTCTGGGTCTATGTGAGGTGAAGTTTGACCATTACTCTCCCCCTATATATATGCAGATGTATTGCATGTATTGCATTGCATTTTTGTTTGTTTTTGGTCCTGTGAAGTATATCCCAGAGTATAGGATCGCCATTGGACACTATACACAAGTTGGCACAATGTTTGGAGGCCATGTGCCTCTTTTATGACCTGGCCCTTCTATAGTTTTTGATCCATACTATCGAATGTAAGTATATATATAAGAGGGGGTCTTTTTGGACCACTTTTGTTGTATGAGTTAATATAATCAGAATATATGTAACCTACAGGTTTTTTTGTCATGCTGGATGTATTTGACCATATGATGGCTCCACTCTCAGGTTACCTTTAACATACATTAAACTAAGGGGCTAGATATGTATCCTAGGCTGCCTAGAGTATCTCTTTTTGTGAGTATGCAATCAATACTAATTAATTTAGATCTTATGCTTAGGCTATTTATCATATTAGGCACACACGAGGGGATATATAAGGTCTATTCCTGTTTATATTATAGGAATCTGTCCTTCTAGTGCTCTGTTCCCTCTTGATTTTGGTTACATCTGAAGTCTCCTGTGTCCACCCCTCAACTGTTTTTTATTGGACCTTATTGAATACTGCTATATCTATGTGAGCATTGCAGTCTCTAGAATTGATTGTTTAGAGTTTTAAGTATATTTCATATGTCAAAGTTTTATTTATTTTTTTATGTAATTAGTGTCCAGCCCTCTAAACGATATGGTCCTGAAGAAGCTACTGTACAAGTGAAACATGTTGACCATAAGAAGTGACAAGTGATGGGGTGGTATTTTTGGTTATTGAGAGCATGTTACTTACGTAGGTGACTAAATGTTAGGCACCATCAATAACTGTCATGTAGGGCAAAACAGATTGTTTAACCCTCTATAAGCTCCAACCAGATCCACTTGTATCTATACACTAGTCATTTTACACTACAACATGTAAAGGGAAACTGGGGGGAAGCAAAAGTAAGGTAAGTAAAGGAAGCTAAGAGGGTGTGACTTAATGAAAGTGCTGCTTTGCCTTGGTGGATTAAGCACAGATTCCCTTTAAAGCTTAGGTTTACCTATAAAAAATACATAATACACACAAGGGACATTACTTACCTCCTGTCCTTCTGTCTTCTAGTTCAGTGGAAATCCTCTGTCCTTTGATGCCTCACCACCCCCAGTGCCATAATCTTCCAGTGCAGTGGGGTTATTAGAACTGAGAAGCTGTCACAGGCACTCATTAAGAGTACCTGACTATGCCCACCTTTTCCATCCAGCTGTTCCATTCATAGAAGCCATTACTACAGCTACTATGAATGAAACCCAAATTTATGAATGGAGAAGGTAGACCTTTCCATCATCTGCTCATCTTCCATTCTTACTACATTTGTGGATCATGTTTCTTTCATAGAAGCTCTAAAACATCTTTTATGAATGGAGGAGTTGGGTGGAAAGGGGGTAGGCGGGCACTCTAAACACACGGTATGATTGTTGGCAGGGGATTGTCTGTTGACAGACTGTTGTCCTAAAATCTTACCATTAGTCTGCTCTTTTTTGACAATTGTCCAATTTTCCACCAACAAATGTTGGATGACAGGCTAGTAAATTTTCGTCGGACAATGGTTTGAGGTCAGATTTTCGTATGGTCAGTGCACAAATCCATCATACAAAAGTCAAAAGTACTGACATGCAATTAGCAGAAGGGGCCCAAAGGGTGGGGCTCAAGAGCTGAAATTCCTCGTAGTATGTCACTACGTTCGTGTTTGTGGCACAACAATTGTGTACCGTTAGTATGCAAGACAAGATCCTGGCACACACCCTTCTGACAAAAATCAAACGCACGGTTGGCCAACAATCGTACCGTGTGTATGAGGCTTTAAAGAGCGTATGTGAAAGCCCTTCAGATCTATGATGGGGCATCAGAGAATTAAATATTTCTACTGAACTAGAACACAAAAGTACATGGGACACATCACACTGAAAGTTAGTAATGTCCCTTGTGCTTATTTTGTAGGTAATCTTAGGCTTTAAATTAATTTGCTTATCTCTGCTTATTGGATTTATAGTATCTTTAAAACTATTTTTTCAATTTTGAATAGATTGGTGAGAGGTTAATTCCCATATTAAGTTGTATAGCTGTCTTTGTTCCTTCTAGGAATTTCCCCACTCTTTTTGTAACCACTATTTTTGGGTCTGAAGTGAGGGTATTACCAGACCACAAATGGGAGGGAATCTTCTAATAGAAACAGGTAATAAATTGACAATTGTCTAAGGGAGGAATTCCCCCACTTTGAAGTGATTTCCTGTCACTTCCTCTTGTAACTACAGGGCAGGACTTAAAGGGAAAATTTCTCCAATGGCATACAGATGCAAAAAAATTGACAGGCATTTTTAAACATTGCATACTCTATCCAAACTAAATTTTATAAATTTTCAGTTTTAGATGTACTTTAGGTAAGGAATAAGCCCATTTTTTTTTCTAGATGTTAGACTATATGAACATATTTTGCTTTAGGAAAGCAGTGCTGCTCTTTACAACATTTTAGTGCAGGGCTTTCTGGTTTCTTTTGACTGCCTCATCATAAACTGACTGCGTATCATCTATAATTGATTTAAAAGCTTGTAGCTTAAACATGTATAAATGCAAGGAATTATTTTCAAGAAATTCATGATGCTGACAGATAGCTTACAAAATGCAAAATGTAAGCATTTTGTTTACAATGATGCAATGTGTGTGTTCAAAAGCTATGTTGATAGGGAAAAAAATATTTCCTAGAAGTATCCTGAAAAACATATGAAAATGAGCAGTCACATTACATTAAAGCATTATTATTCATAAAGTCTATTGATATGCTAAAATTTCCTTTATGTAATTACAGCTACATAAATACACTGTATTTTATATTCATGCCTTGTCATGTGTTGCTGAATTATGCTTGTGGACAGGTTAAGCTGTTGCAAAACATGTCTCAGAGATCTATTAAATGGAGTGAAACAGTCATTATCTATATTAAATGGTTACTCATTTGACTACCAAGTAATGATTTATGATGATGCAGTCAATCACACAACAGACTTGTTTTTATTGCCAATGGCAATTGTGTTATCAATTATACTGCCTAAATAATTATTAAACAACAATATGGCTAGCTAATATCATCTTACAGATATCATATTTTGAAAGATCCTTCATTAAAGGGACATTTTGGGGTTTTAATTATGGGAACTGCCATTGCTGATGAAGGCTACAATGCTGCCATTGAAATCTTGTTTTCGTTATCTAGTCAGTAACTCAATAGATGTGTGCTTGTTCAAAGCCAGCAGCTTACCGACTCCCAATCAGCGCTCTCAGCCAATAGTGAAGAGCGATGATTGAAGTGTTTTGGCTGGAGGCTGTCCCCTTGTCAGAAAACAACAGCTCAGCGGGGGGAGATCGCCATACAAACTTTACATAGTTAGTGCAGTGGCTCCGACCAGAGCTGACAGGTTTGTTTTGTTCAACCTGCTAGGTTGAACAAAAAACAAAAACTCATCGTGTGTACCAGGCTTTAGACCTTTCTGCTGCCTTTCACACAGTTAACCACCTACTCTGCTTTGAAAAAAAAGTCACTCCTTTGACCTCCAAGACTCTGCTTTTGCTGGTTCTCCTCTTACTTATCTAACTGCATCATCACTTACAATTCTACCTCTTCCTCTCCTTTTCCTTTCTAATCCAAAGATTTGTAATCAGACCTCTTCTATTTTCTATGTACTGTAAACCTCTTTCCTGGGTCAGTTGATAGCCTTCCACAGCTTCAAATTCTATGCTTACCATTTCTATCCTTACTACACCCAAATCAATCGTTGTACTCCTCTGCTCACCTCATCGGTCTCCTTGCACATCACTAATTTACTAGCTGACGTATCAGTATAGATGTCACACCACTTCCTCAAACTCAGTCTTTCCAAAACTGACATTATAAAATGCCCTCCCCCTGTTCACCCTCCCCTGAATTTTCGTTTGAGATTAATACAAAGCTTTTCTCTCCCTTCATGCCACGGTGCCAGGTATAATCCTGGACTCTGACTTCTCCTTTTGGCACCACATCCAATCAATGTCCATATCTTGCTCTAAAAAATACCCATTGTTATCTCCCACCTCAGCTATTGCAAATCCCTTCTTATAGGCCTAACTTTACATAGAATAGTACCTCTTCAGTCTATCATGAATTCTGCCTAGACTTCTACTAGACTTATCAACCTTATCAACTGTTCAGTGTCCATCACCCATCTTTGCCACCGGCTTCTGTAACCCCAAAGAATAGAATTTAAATAACCAACAATAACATACAAAGCCATCTGCGGATCTCTCCTGAGCAATATTACCAGCCTCTCCTCAAAATATCAGCCAAACTGTCCACTTCACTCCCAAAGGCCTCATGCTCTACAGCCCCCTCATTACCTCCTCCTATACTTGCCTCCAGAACTTCTTCAAAGCCTCTCACATCCTCTGGAACTCACTATTCCATCCCTGTTCACCTTTAGGCTCTTCCTGAAAATGAATTTCTTCAGGGAAGCCTATTCCACCTTCACCTAATAAACCATACTTTTACTTTCTCCATCAGCTCATTCCTCACAGTTATTATCTTTTCTACCACTTGCCCCCCCCCCCCCCCACCATTTAGATTGTAAGCTTTCACAAGCAGGACCTCTGAACCCCCTTATATTAAACTGTACTGTAACTGGAGTGTCTCCCTTTATTTTGTTAAGTGCTGTGCAAACCTTTGGCACTATATAAATCCTGTATAATAATAATAATAATAATAATTGCAGATTTTACTGTAGTTGAGGAGAGGCTGTCTGGATTTAGTCACTATTTCTGAGTAGGAAATAAATAGAAATTGAAAGTACTTTCAGAAAGTAACATTTTGTTTTTAATATTTTTTTTCTCAAATAACTTAATTTCAGATAACTTCTTGCAGTATTTATGTATGCTCCTGTAAAGGCAAGCAATATATATTTATAAAGTTTATTTCAGGAATAATCTACGTGTGATCTTTCAATTGTTGCTAGAGTTGGAAAGATGAAAGGTGCAAGTGACCTTTTCTCAGTTAATGAGTGTCAATGTCCTGCATGTGCTATGTATCTTCCCACTATACTGCCTAGTTTTTATAAAGGTATTGCTCAGTAGGTCACTTAATTCACAGGATCCCTTCCATCTATTCAAAGTTTCAAAAGAAAAACACAAACAAATAACATCAAAGGTGAGAAGTTTTGTATTAAACATTTGACCAGTTCATGTTCAAGAAGACCTTTCTAAAATGACCTGTCAGCAGCACACTATTAACAGGTGAAAAGAAGCATTTAAGGATGGGACCCTGCTGGGCTGTATGCCACTGAGCAACCTGCAGTGTGTGAAAACAAGTGCCATAAAGGAAGTTAGAACCTCCTATACTCCAAAGGAATAACTTTTATCTCCATTTCTTAGATACTGCCCTTTGAGAGTGAGAGAGAGAAAGAGGGAGAGAAAATACTTGAAAATAAAGCAGAAGCCTTACATTATTCCATAAAATAGGATATTGATTAATTAAAAAGTTCAGTTATATTCCTTAAATAAATAAAGGCTCATTTCTAGACACAGTAAAGGACAACTAGGATTAGTTAGGCAGCTCTGAAAACTATAATACATTTAAAACATTGCAATTGCAATTAATAAATGTGTAAAAATAAATATTATTATATTACGTTTATATTTACACAGCTTAGGGGTGTCATTTTGTGTGCCATTTTTAATATAAACATTCGTTTGTAACATAATTATTTGCATGGGATACTGGTTTAACTACTGACATACACAAATCTAAATTTCAGTGATTAACAAAATGTTGGCCTCCATTAAAAAAAAGATGCTGCACCAATTAATTGTATGTGCATCTGCATTTACAATTTTACAATTCCCCTTGCAAAGTCTAACAAATTACTGTTGATCCTACCAGTGAAGTCCACCTAATTTAACTGTGATGAGGTGACAAAAGTGCCGCACTGTTCCTAAAACTAAACTATTCGGTCTTTGCCCATTACAATAGAGTGAGGGGAGAAGATGTTTTTTTCTTATTGTCATAAATATGTTTAAAGGGGTTGCAAAGTCTCAAGGTTTTTCACCTTAATGCATTCTATCCCAACACTTTGGTGGACATAACCATGGACCAGGGGATCATACCCCCCTGCCCTCTTCCCTTTCCTCAAGACTTCTGTCTTCATCTCCATAGAACCAGCAAAGCCCCCAAAACCTCTGTTCAAGTGGGTTCGCTTTGGCCCTCAGGATGGTCAATCCTACAATCATACATACCTATCTTTATGCTTTATTCCTACCCTCAAGAGGGCTTGCACTAGTATTTTTTGTCTTCTTGGTGTTTACCTCCATGTTGTAGTGTATTATTTAGTCTATTTTCTATTGTTGGAGATTCTTTTTTTTCACCTTTGAGCAATCTAATCCCACTATTTCAGCCCCTGCTCCTTTCTTTGGCACTTTCATTTTACCGGCACTTTGTAGGAGCATGGGTTTCTTTAAACCTGCACCCTCGCAACTGTTATCCTAGACTTGATGAGGCAATGCCTGATGTGAAGTTTCCTGGCTTTGGGCTACTATATTGTTGCTCACAACAACGAACATGGCTTCATCAGCAGGCAGGGATTACTTGAAGGTGATGTCCTGGAATCTTAAGGGGCTCTACTCGCCAAAGGTCCCCAAGCCATGTTACTTGCTTGGGGGACTTCAATGCTGTTATGCTTCCCTATGAGGATCAAACAGGTGTTCGCTCCCTGGGACCTAAACAGCAGATTCTTCTGTCTCCTAGCCCCACTATGCTAGCTCAGTCTATCTCATTGTTATGTTTCGTTGATACATGACAACTGACATATCCAACCGATTGAGAATATACTTCCCCCCCGACTGTTTTTTTGCGCATAGACTATTGTTTCCATTCACCAGTGCTACTTCCCCTCGTACACGCTACTGATATAGGTGACATGGTCATTTCAGACCACGGCCCCATTATGCTAGAGCTTTCTGGTCTGAAAACTCACTGCCCCTAGACCCAATGATGTTTTCTTTCATACCTTGCAAACAATAATAATTTTTTTAAAAATACATTCGTATTCCAGTTTTCCATAGTACAGCAATGCTGAGAAAAATAACAAAGGAAGAAGAAAAAAAAGACAGACATTGTTCATAGAACATAAAAGAAAAAAAGTTGTACATGTGCGATGCGAGATAGTAGGCAACGGTCATGAGGCAATATAATATCAACACTGAATATGTAATGGCCTAGCATCTAATCCAAATTTTCACAAACAATCAGGTGTGAGCAAGACAATGTGGAGTTAACTGAGAAGCTTGGATGATAGGGATAACCCTGTCAAATATCACAAGTGTGGCAGTAAGAAATACAGGTGTTTCAAGAAAAGATTATAGAGTAAGAACATGTCTATTAGAGGATGGGTGCAGTCAGCACTGCGCAAGGGTGAGGAAATTCACTGCCCATATTGGGTATAGAGTCCAGTAGCTTCAGTTTGCCCAAAGAATTGGTAAGGTTCGCCTTGGCATACCAGATGGTGTATTGGAAGGAGGCCATGAGTTGGTGGATTTCTGTTGGTGATAAAGAGTGTTCAATAAAGACTTTCCAGTGAGTAAAACACTGATGATTTTAAGCAAGCTTTGTACTTGGTTTGGACGGAATATGCTACCATGAACAGGGCTCACTTAACTGACCTAAACCTCTTTTGGGAAGCTGGTAAAGCATTTCTCAGAGGCCACATCATCTCATACACCACTCAATTTAAGAAACATTCTAAATTTCAATACCAACAGGCTAGTTATTTACTCTGTATGGTCCATGAGGCTTCGTCCCAGAACCACTCCCTGGCCAACAGGTAGGCTTGGCAAGCTGCTAAGCGATCTTTTAACCACTTCAATACAGGGCACTTTTACCCCCCTTTCTGTCTAGACCAATTTTTAGCTTTCAGTGCTCTCACACTTTGAATTACAATTACTCAGTCATGCTACACTGTATCCAAACAAAAATGTTATAATTTTTTCTCACAAATAGAGCTTTCATTTGGTGGTATTTAATCACCACTGTTTTTTTTTCTATTATGTATTGCAAAAATGGGACAGTTCCTCCAATGGGTTTTTCAGTAGCAAGGTAATTAAATTGTAGAAGGTCTTTTTATTTTATGTTTCAAAATATTTATTGATTTTCCAACAAAAAGATTAAACAAAGCATGAGTCATAAAGATAGTTTAGACATATCAAATACATTCGGACTCCAATGGGGCTAGGCAACTCAAGATACAACAGTTGTTAGGGATCTGGTTCCAGTCTGTGACCCTAGCAAAATTACATAGAGATTATGACCTTTGGCCTAAACGGGGATAACCCTTGACCATCCTTGGAGTAATTGGAGGAGACCCGAGAGAGTCCGCCGGCACCCCAAGAGGGAACACACTGTGACCGGCAAACTCTCAATCAGCTCCCCCCAACCCTCCTAAAATTATGGCTGGAAATGTAGGTATTCATAAGAAGGAACCATTACCTGAGTAATATTCACCCCTGAGGATATCTCCCCTCTGGAGTCCCAAATGCAAGTAAAACAACAAACTACCTGCGTCTAGAGAAGGAAAGTAACCAAACAAGTAGGTGAGAGAGAGAAGTTGAGAGGGGGGAGAGAAGAAAGGAGGAGAGGGGTATCGAGAGAAGAGCCTTCCCACAGGAGGGAACCCCAGCACCCCCAAGACAGTCAGAAGTATTATGTCTGCATTCCAGGAATCAAGGAAATACCAATGAATTTTGCCCAGGGCTCCCATATAGCTTCAAATTGCTCTTTTGAGTTGTTTAGAATACTGGCGAGCTTCTCTTGGGCCATGATCCAGGAAATTTTGCGGATCGCCGCCTTAAGGGACACTTTGGGTTGTTTCCAGGTCTTGGCAATGGTAAGCTTAGCACCCAAAAAAATAAAGTGAATTAGTTTACGGGAAAGTTTTGGAGCCTTGGGCAAATTATCATTTAGGAGCGCCAATGCAGGGGTCTTCGGAATTTGGACCTTGGTGATTTTCCTGATCAGGAGGAAAATCCTGCTCCAGAATGTCCTCAATCTCGGGCATTCCCAAAAAATGTGGGCCAGCGAGCCCCTAAGTGAACAACCCCTATAACACCTAGGGTCTGCCGAGGTGAACATTTTGGCTAATCTGTCCGGGGAGAGATACCACCTGGTAATAACCTTGAGACTGGACTCTATCATGGATATATTCTTTATGCCCCTGTAAGCTCCAAAAAAGGCGACCCTCCATTTATCTAGGTCCCACTGTATGGACAGGTCCGACTCCCATGCGAGCATGTATGGAGTCTTGGAAGACTGGTTAGCGAGTGACTGGTAGATGGTGGAGATGCCTCCCCTCTGCTCTGTAGACCGACCACACCATAGTTCGTATGGCGTGAATGTGTGGGGAGCGGATTTTGCCTCCCCAATGTGGGAGAGGAAATGACGTATCTGATGAAATCTGAATCGTTCAGAGCTAGGCATCTCCAAGTGGCTTACACAAAAGGCCAGGGTAATAGGGCCTACGTTAGTATAGAAGTGTCCGATCCGGTACATCCCCTTGTCTAACCACCATCGAAATGCTTTGATGTCTAGCCCCGGAGCAAAGTCCGGATTGTTAAAAATGTGTGCAAGTGGGTGGCAATTGGAAGTTAAAGCCTGATTGTTTCATAATGTGTCCCATATTTTGAAGGATTGTGAGAGAGTAGGTGAAAGAATTGGGGGGCGTTTTCTGGGGGGGACCCACAAGAGGAAGTCTATAGTGTGAGAGGGTACAGCCTGTCTCTCTATTTGGATCCAATCTGGCTTCTCTGCCTTCACGTACACTGCCGATATCTGGGCAAGTCTGGCAGCTTGATAGTACCAGAAGAGCTGAGGGAGACCCAAACCCCCCTGTAACCTGGATAAGAATAAGGTGTTTGCTGGATTCTGTGTCCCTTACCCCACCAAATGAATTTGATAACCTTTCTTTGAAAAGCAGACAGGTGTTCTTTTACAATATGTATAGGGAGGGCTCTGAAGTAGAGGAGTCTAGGGAGCAATGTCATCTTGACTGCGTGAATTCTCCCTAGCCAGGAAATTCCGCCCTTAGCCCAGTTGCCTAAGTCTGCCTCAAGCTTACGGTATGTGTGAGGGAAGTTGGCTGAATAAAGTAACTCCGTTTTAGCTGTGAGCTTGATTCCTAAATAGTTGATAGAAGTGTCACTCCATTTAAATTCAAAGGCACTCTGGAGGGAAGACACCATGATTGAATTAGGGAGATGTTCAAGGCTGACGATTTTGAATAGTTTATCTTTAATCCTGAGATCCATGAAAACTCCTTCAGGAGTCTACACAGGTTTGGGAGGGAAGTAGTTGGGGAAGTGATGAATAGGAGCATATCATCAGCAAAAAGCCCGCATTTGTGGACTTGGTCGCCACATGTCACCCCTAGAATGTTAGGATCCGATCTGACTGCAATTGCTAGGGTTTCGATCGCGATAGCAAAAATTAAAGGGGAGAGAGGGCAACCCTGCCTAGTGCCTCTTGCAATAGGAAGATGTTTAGAAAATTGGCCTTGTAAACGAATTACCGCTCGTGGAGTGGAATATAGTGATCTGAGGGTCCCTAAAAAATAGGGCCCAAATCCCCACTTCTCCAGTAAGGAAAAAAGGTAGGGCCATTCGATGGAGTCGAAGGCCTTGTGAAGGTCAAGCGAAAGGAGCATTCCTTCCTGTTTCGGTCCACCTTCCCAGTTTGATTGGAGAATGGAAACTATATCTATTGCTCTCCTGATTTATAAAACCGACCTGGTCCTTGTGTACGTAACGATTAATAAATGATGAGAGACGGTTGGCAAGGATTTTGGTAAGAATTTTGAGGTCATTATTAATCAGAGAGATAGGCCTATAATTTTCCACTTCCTCGTGATTTTTGTTGGGTTTGGGGATTACAGAGATAAATGCCATATTCAGTTGAGTGTCCAGTGGGGAGCCTGATTTTATGAAATTAAAAAATTTTGCCAAATAAGGAGCTAAAATTTCACCAAATTCTTTGTAGTAGGGAACCGAAAGACCATCTGGCCCTGGGGCTGAGCCGGACTTCAGGCCTTTGATAACCTCCCTGACCTCTTCTGCTGTAATTGCTCCTTCCATTAAATCTTTGCACTCTTTGAATATAGAAGGAAGCTGCAAGTTCCGCAGAAATGCATTGGTTACGGGGCCTTTCTCTGTTTGGGGGGGTTGATATAGATTTGCATAAAAGTCGTGAAAGGCGGACATTATTTTGTTCGGGTTAGCTGTTGGGGGTTGTCCCGCTATCCTTATTTTAGGGAAGGAAAGAGAGCGGAACTTAGGGGTAAGTTTAGAGGCTAACATTGAGCCGAATCTATCTTTGTGACAATAAAATTTGGCTCCACTCCACCTAATGTTTTTCTCTGCTTTGGCCGTTAAAGCTAGATTCAGCTCTAGTCTAGTCGCGTCTATCCTTTCTAAAATAGTCCTATCTGGATGTTTTTTGTGTTCTGCTTTTAGGGAAAGGAAGGATTTTTCAAGACGTTGAATATCTATCATGCGCTCCTTTTTGTACTGTGTCGCAATCCTGATTAGAACGCCTCTAATGGTAGCCTTATGGGACGGCCCATAGGGACTTTGGGGAGATGTTATAGATGTCATTTAGGAGAAAGTATTCTTTAATAGAGTCTGCTATCTCCTTAATATGGCTTGGATCAGAGAGAAGGGACTCATTTAATCGCCAAAAGGAGCCACCTCTCCCCGATAGCACATTTGTCAGGGTGAGGATGACCAGTGAATGGTCTGACCATGCTGTATCCATTATTGTGGCTTTTTTGGAGAGGGGAATGAGAGAAGACAGAATGAGTATGTGGTTGATTCTAGCATATGATTGGTGGGGGGAGGAGAAGTGTGTATAGTCCCTACTTTTGGGTTCAGTTCCCTCCAGATGTCAATAAGTCCATGGGAGTGGATAAGTTTGGCTATTCTGGTGCTTAATTTCGAGGGGCGTGTGAGTTGATCCTTGATGGGGCTTCATTTTGTCCAAACCTTGGTCAAACGCCACGTTTGAGTCACCTCCCATAATGACCTTCCCTTCCATTAGCGGCTCTAGTGTAGTAAAGAGTCCCTGGAAAAAGGAAGCTTGACCCTTATTCGGGGCATAATACGAAACAATCGTGTATAAGACTCCTTCCAGGGTACCCTTCACCAGAATGAATCTACCCTCTGGGTCTTTATAGTCAGAGATATGGGAGAATTTGCTGCTTTTGGAGAATAGAATTGCCACCCCCTTAGTTTTGTTAGGGGCATTCGCTACGAAAAAGGATGGGTAGTAAGAGTGGAGGAACTTGGGGGTGTACCGGACCGGAAAGTGTGTCTCCTGAAGAAGGACTACATCAAGTCTTAAAGATTTGTAGTGGTCAAGAGCTAGTCTCCTTTTCCTAGGGGAGTTCAGGCCCTGAACATTATGAGATGCCACCTTAAGATCATTTCCATGCATATTTGAGTCAGTCATAAGAGCAGAGGGGAGGGAGGCCAACGATCAAGCAGTCACTTACCATTCGAAGTCTTCTATAGCTTGTCTGGCAAAGTAAGTAGCGGAGGTCTATTGAGTCTATCCCGGAGAAGTGCAGGGCCCCCCCTGCTGGACGGCTAGAAAAAAGAAGAGGGATGAGTGGGAAAAGAAAGTAGAAAAGGACAAACAAACATACAAAAACGAAAATAGCGACATGGGTCTCCTAGTATGACCCTTGGGGTATTGCAGAGTACTGTCCGCAATAGTCCCAATTTCAACCTTCAGTCCACCCGAGAGGCCGACTGAAGTCCCAAATCCAAAGGACACTAACGGTTCTTCGGAATTGAGTGGAGGCGCAAGGGATCCACCCCGGACCCTAGCTATGTCAAGAAAATACAGTGAAACTGACACACTAATGTAAAAAAGTCTAGAAAGATTCAAACAGCCCTAAACTCACGGCTCTTCATGCCAAGCTAACAAAGTAAATAATACTGTAAACGGTAAACAACACTCCCCTCCCGCCTTACTTCCCCCTCACCCTACCCACATTCTGGCTGGGTGGGCCTCCCAAACGGCCCAGGCTCCAAAGAATTAGGGAGATGGGGCCCCTAAAAGCCAATCGCATTCTAAAACAAAGTGGGTCATTGGTAGCTAGAAACATAGATGACCCCCACATATACCAGAGCGGGGCCTAATATAGTAGTCCCAAGAAATCTAGACCAAGTTCAGCCCTCCAAAATGGGAAAAATTCTAAACAAGCAAAAAGGGTTATTGTCGTGAGAATGCAGTCTTCTGCGGGAGGGCATCTGAATCCGCTGAACAGTTCCAGTATATGGAGGAATGTTAAAACTCAGGTCATAGACGGTTTCTCCCCTCCACCCATATCGGGGGTTTTCGTCAGAGGAAACTGTCATGAAAACGTGTGTGGGGAAGTGTGTCCCGGGTAGTGGGCTCAGCAAGCCATTTGTGTACGAGGGGGTTTGGAGCTCCAGCTCCGACAACTGTAGGGACAACTGCCCCAAAAAGGAGTCCCTGAGGGGACAGAGAAAAGTGGAGATACTAGCCGACCCTTACAGTGGTCTACCATCCTTGCTCCTCTTGGAAGTGCTCTTATTCCATAGGGGGGACACAGGGCTGCCCGGAGGGGGACGCTTGGTCGAGCCTGATGAAGATGCAGAAAAGTCCATTGGCGCCTCCTGGGAAATAAACTTGAGGGACAGTAACAATCTTTCACCTTCTGGGAGACTGGAGAATGAATGGGATTTGCCCTGATATGTAAATTTTACAGCAAAAGGAAAGGACCAGCGGTATTTGAAAGGACCGTGAGGAGGGGTTTTAGAGTTCTGCGCCTTTGAATGGTTGAAGGAGCTAAATCAGCAAATATCTGGATCTGGTGCCCCCTGTGTTGCAGCTTGGGGTTCTGACGGGATTGTCGCATGACCTCCTCTTTGACCGCAAAAAAGTGCGGTTTCACTATTATGTCTCTGGGTGAGCCGTCTTGTCTGGGGGGTCCGAGAGCTCTGTGTGCCCTGTCTAATTCGAGGCGTTGAGGGGGGATATTAGGTATAAGTTCAGAAATAATGTCCTGTACCGTGGAGAGGATATCAGTGAAGGTTTCCGGGAGGCCTCTGATTCTAAAATTATACCTCCTGGACCTATTCTCAAGTTCGTCAATCCTGGAAAGGGCCACGTCCAGCTGTTCTTGAATAGTCTGGAGGTGGGCTGCATTTTGGTTTGTTCTGGAGACTGTGTTCTCGACTTTATCCTCTATGGCTTCTATTCTCGAGCCTAAACTCAACAGATCTGCTTTAATGGTATTGGCGATCTGCTGTACTGTGCTGGCCAGACCTTTCTCCAATAAAGAGGAGAATTTAGCAAACATATCTTCCTGCATCAGTGTAAAGTCAGTGACTGAGAAGCCTGAGGACTGGTTTGCAGCCCCTGATAGTTGGGCCTGAACTGATAAGGCCTGGGAAGATACCTCCTGGTGTGCATGGCTCAAGGGGACTGTGGAGGCCTTAACAGAGGCCTGGTGCTTCAGGGAGCCTTGATGGGGATTCTGAGGGAGGATTGGGGGCCCCTGTGCTGCCTGGGCATAAGTTAATGTTGGGGGGGTTAATACCGGCCTGTGTTCTGGCGCCTTAGTGAGCTGGGCTGCATGTGGCTGTGAGACGTCCGTGCTGGCGGCCATCTTAGTACACCCGTCCGTTCCCGCTGTCTCGAATTGCGGGCCGAGGTCTCATCTCACCGAGGGACCGGACATCTCCACTGGTTCCCCCGGAGGTCCCAGGCCCGGATTGAGTGGCGGGATGTCGCGCTGTGGGCTGTAGCAGCTGTAGTGCGGCTCTGTGGTCCGGGGTGGAGCGGAGCTCCTGGCTCAAGCAGCCATATTGTAGCTCTCGCGCATGCGCCAGGTCTTTTTATTTTAAATCTTTTATTGTACCAAAAAATGAGAATTCAAATTCACAAGGAGTTTAATATATGAGCTCTGGTTTGTGACATATCTAAAACATAATCCATCATTCCTGGCAAAAACATACAGTGGACCCAGTTGTTTAGATAACATTACAACATTGCCATCCACATAAATACCCCTCAAAGTATAATCTATGAGGCAATATGAGTCTTTTGAACATGTCACTTTTTTTCCACAAGTTTTTGGAAAATGTGGAAAAAAAATGAAAAGGTAATTTTTTTACACAAAGTTGTGAATTTATATAATATTTCTAACACATAGTATGTATGTACATAGTAAAAATAACTCCCCAAAATACATTCTGCTACTCCTCCTGAGTATGGCGATACCACATGTGTGAGGCTTTTACACAGCCTGGCCACATGCAGAGGCCCAACATCCAAGGAGCACCATCAGGTGTTCTAGAGACATAAATTACACATCATGTCCTGACAACCTATCGCATTTTTGAAGCCCATTCATATTTCTAACACATACAGTATCATTTAACACAAATTACACCCCAAAATACATTCTTCTGAGCAAAAGGTAAACAAAAGATTACCTGTAGTTTTAGTAATGCAGTGGTCCACAGACAAGAGCATTGGTCTAGGCAGCAGGCAGGAACATGGTCAGTGACAGCAACAGGATTCATCCAGGCAGCAAGCAGGAATACTGTCTATAATCAGTACAGGCAGTGGGCAGAGATACTGTCAGGACTGCCAAAGCATTGGTCCAAGTAGCAGGCAGAGATGTGGTCAGCAGCAGCAAAAGGAATCATCCAGGCAGCAGGCAGGGATACTGAATGGGGACAGGGGTAGAGGCGTCTCCCACCCAAATCTCTTTGAAGCCTCCGGTCTTCAGACCCTGTTCTGGGAATTAAAAAACCCAATTTTTCTCTACTCAGAACACTATTTTGATGCCCCTCACATATTTGAGACCCTTGTGTTACCTTTTATCCCACTACTACAGTAGCATGGTCCATTTACAGGCCGAGGTCAGTGCATATGGAAGGTAAAAACGTGGTTTAGAAACAATGCATATGACAGGCAGAGGTATCATTGGTAAAAAGGCCAGGGTGTCAGGAACCATGACACTTTTTAATAAAATGGTAAAATGGTACAAACAGAGCAAACGTAGTCAAAACATAGCCAGGGTTCTGTAACCAAAGCGGGTAGTCAGAACAAGCTAGTGAAACAGGAATCCAGAGATCAGCATAGCAGAGGCAGTAAACAGGAACAGGAACCAGAAGGGAAGTCAGCCAGGCAAAAGTCTTTAACAGAAAAACACAGCAGAGAGTATCCGGATATGTTGACCAGGCGAAGGCACAGGAGATTTGATCCAGGCAGTTTAAAAAGCCAGCAGGGCTAGCTGACTAGCAGGAAATGAAGACCCGGTGAGTCACGGTGGAATTAAGAGTACTGACAATTAACCGGCAGCTGAACACAGAGCTCTGAGAAGGAAGGGCTGAGTCCAGCCCTGACACAGGATCAGTTAATGTAGGTAGAGTCATGGTCAATCAAGGCAGCAGGCAAATGATCTGCACAGGTATTAGAAATGGGAAAATGGCAGGCTGTTGAAAATAAGGGGAACTATTATCTTAGGGGTGTGATAATGTCTGAAGCATTCTCTGATGCATAAGCCTGGTTGGGAGGAACATTGGGGACAATGATAACTGGTGTCTCTTCTAACTCCTCCTCTTCTGCATACACATTTATTTTGGTGTCTTCTTCCTGATTCTGTAGGAGGAATGTTTTTGCGAAAATGTTGCTCATGAAGTCAACTCACACCCACAATCATAGATGTATTCAGGCTTTACAATGGGACCGTGTCTTCTGCGAATTTCCACCAAGGTGTCATTGTGGATGGTGCACAGGACGTAAACATCTCTCTTGTCCCTTCACTTCACGCCAACACTTCCTCATTCCTCAGACTTATGGATCTCAACCTTTGTAGCCTAGTGGTCACTACATTTTGTGGGAAGCCCATCCTGTTTTTTCTGGTGGTACCACAGGCCAAGGTTTTTTCATGACGGAAATGGGGCAAATTGGCAAAATAATTGTCTATGTAGCTATGATAGCCTTTTTTCAAACAGGCGGTATGCTAGGTCCCAGACATTTTTTCCGCTTGTTCCAATGCACGTTGGGTACTCCATGGGCTGGAGCTGGGAGTCTTTGCCTTTGTACACGTGGAAGGTGTACACATATTCTGTGGCTCTTTCGCAAACTTTGTTTAGTTTCAATCCAGACCTGGCCCTCTTACTGATCTGGAACATAAATGTCTGCAAATCACTTAGACATTTTTTTTATTAGTGGGTATATTTTATATAATTTATCATTGTTGGGGTGATCTTGGGGAGAGCACTGTGAGTTGTCGTTGAAATGCAGGAAGCGCATAATCATGTCATAGCGTGTCCTGAACATGACAGCAGAATAAAATGGCATGTGATGGATGAGGTTTGTGGACTAGTAGGCATGCAATTCATTTATCTTTGTAAGCCCCATATTAAACGTAAGGCCCAAAAACAATTTTAACTCCTCCACTGCGAGATTAAACCAATTAAACATATGGGCATTGGGGATTGATGTCAATCTGTTGCTCTGCAAAAAGGTTAGTTTGGTCCATGATGTATTGCAGCAAATACTCAGGGAAAAACAAAAAAAACATTTATTTCAGAAAAATTATGAATGTTGGGCTGCACACCTGGGTGTGTTTTGAAAGGGGGGATTAAAGCTGACCCTGAGCTAGAAGGCAGCCATAATGGGTTTCTCAGGGCATCTGGATTCTTTGGATCTGGTGTGGTATTCCGGTGCTGATATTAGGCCTTTCTTCCTGGGGTCTGGTGCCATTGGGGTGTATGGCACTGCTGGTGGTAGGCTGTTCTTTTGATCTTCTTATTCTTTTGGGTGGGACTGTTTCCTTTTCTAATTCAGTCCCTGATCCACTACTCTCTTCTGGCTTGCATTCTGAATCAGAATCTGATGGTGAGAGCACCCCGCTGCTAGCGTCATTTAGCATACTAAGGATTTTATATGCCTCCTCAGAAGTAAAATAGCTTTTGGACACTGTGGCTGATGTGAAGCTGCGATGGGTACACTGATGATGGGTGGCAGTGATGTTGACTCTGTGATGGGTGTCACTGAATAAGCTGCACTGACAGAGCCACTGATGGGCTGCACTGACAGATCCACTGACAGGGCTGTGTGACAGATCCACTAATGGAGCTGTGTGACAAATCCACTGATGGGCTGCGCTGACATATCCACTGATGGCAGCACAAATAGACTGTATGATAGATCCACTGATGGCGGGATTAAGGGATTGTCCTGACAGATCCACTGATGGGCTGTGTGACAGATTAAGTGATGGACCGTGTGACAAATCCACTGGTGGGCTGTGTGACAGATCCACTAATGGGCTGCGTGACAGATCCACTGTACTGACAGGTTCTCTATATTTTTGCTGGCGTGTGGTGCACATTAGTGTGTGTACAAATCACAGTAACAGTTAACTCACAGTTCTCGATTCTCCTCCCCACACGATCAGTGTGTAAGAAGAAGAAGGTGGGAACAGCGAGTAACTGCTGTATGTTTACAGTTGTGACCGGCTGTGATTAGGCACAGCTGATCACATAGTAAAAAGCCAATTTCATTGGCTCTTTACCCTGATCAGGGATGTGCTGTGTCCGAGAGACATGCCTCATCCCTGATCGCCATGCTGCGTGCCCCCCCCAGGGGGCGAACACTAGTGGTGCATACATAAGGACATCATATGACGCCCAGTCAGGATAACACTCCCCCGACATCATTCTGCTATTAGCGGGGCAGGAACTGGTTAACTGCTGGGTGGAACAACGGGAAGTCGCTAAGTTATCCTACTCTGCTTTGAATTCTATGGATATTGTAACAAGGCAGGTAAGTTTTTAGGAAAACTTTGTTCAGGCTCTCGGCATCCCACATATATATCGGCACTGTGAAACCCCTCTGGCTCTATTTCTAAAACACCCCATGAAGTTAACGGGCTGCTCACTGCCTTCTACATGTCCCTGTACTCATAAAATCCAGTTAATGCTTCAGCTGCTGCCAACCTGCTGGCAAGTATGCATCTTCCAAAGTAATAACTGACTCAGCTTGAGGCCCTGAATGCAAATTAATACTCTAGAGGACATTAAATCCATCATCAAGTTGCTCCCTCCAACCAAAGCCCCAGGTCCTAAAGGATATACTGCTGAATTTTATAAACCCAGCAAATTCATTCCTGTCATCTTACAACACATATACAGGAAGATATGGGTGAATGGCCAGTACCTCCCAACAAGCAATAGAACCACTATCTCTGATCCTCAATTCTGACAATGGGGTGAGCGGTGTCAAGATTGGCAAACAAACCTTTTGCTCTGCTTTGTGGATGACATATTACTTTTTTCTTCTGATCCCCAGTCAGATATTGCAACTCCAAAACCTGCTATCGACGTTCCGCAACTGCTCCGGGTTGTGGGTTAACTTGGACAAAAGTGAAGTACTAGCCCTGAAACCTCATGTGTCTGTACATTGGCTCTCTTCATCGCCATTTAGTATTGCAAAACAATATATCACCTATTTGGGTATACAGATAGGATGGGAGCCTTCTTGTTTATATTACCTCAACTACCCTCCTTTAATCACCAAGATTTAAGGGAGTTCAAAGCATGGGCGCTCCTTCCCACATCATTCTTTGGGAGATGCCACCTCTTTAAAATGGTATAATTTGCTAGATTGCTCTACCCTATGCAGACTATATCTTTATTACTAAAGCATTCGGACGTCCAGAAAATTAACACGGTCTTAATGGCTTTCCTTTGGTGACACAGAAATCCTTGCATTGCCTCACAGAAGCCCTGTCTCCCCAAAAGTAAAGGTGGGGTTGGTCTGCTCAACATAAGGTTTTATAATCTCTCTTGTTTACTATGAAAGGGCCTTGACTGACTATGGGGACAGTCCCATTATACCAGTTTTATGAAAGAAAGTGACTTGGTGGCTCCGTACAAACTTCTGGCTGTCCTCCATTCTAAGCTGGCATATTTGCCTAATAATATAAGATTGAATATCTTGATCGGAGATATTGTCTTGGCTTGGAGGGAGGTACGGAAACTCCTAGGTCTGCCCTCTGCCATGCCTCATTTCTTATCTATTATTGGGAATCCCCCCTCGATTGAACACAAGGCATTTTGTGACCTCACAAAGGTGACTTCTGTCTTTGGAAGTAGCCCAGGTATTTCCAAATCTTTTGCAGACTTTTCTGATGAATTTTCCCTTCCTGGATATCAGGTTTTCCACTATCATTAACTACTCAGTTGGACTTAGGACCTGCTACAGCCCTCATCAAAATCCTCTACAACATTCGTTCCTTAAGGTTGTGTTCCACCATGCTAATTACTTCATTTCCAAACTGTAATTACATCTCATCACTCAAAGAGTGAAATACCACCTTGTTCCTTTCAAAACTTGTAAGACAGATCTCAGCTGTGACAATGTTCCTGAACTGCTGCTAGCTGGTTATCAAATGACTTGCAACCTTGTAATATGTGAAGCCTGGGAAGAAACCCAATTTAAAATCATTCACTGAGCCTACTACCCATATCATGCCAATAGAGCGGATGCTTTTCAATCGACCTGCTCATGGTGCACTACAACCCAGCCTTCCCTACTCCACCGTTTATGGAATTGACCAATGATCTCTGAATTCTGGAACAAGGTCTTAGCATATATTACTCAAGTTGGTAAGGCAAGAGTCCCCAATGACCCTCTGATCTGTCTCTTTGGTCACGAAGGCTTGAAGGATCCGGTACACTCATCTCCTGCTCATCATCCTCTATGGGCTCACATTTGTCTTCTTGTGACCTGGAGAACAATCCTGCAAGCCTGGATTCACCCCTCACCGCCTCAACTTTTTCGCTACACAGATTGTTACTTAAACGCCGACCACACCAATCCCTGAAGAAGCTTAAAATAAATGAGGTGACTCATCCCTATGCCTCTTCCATTATCTTCTCCTCATCGTTTTCAGATTATTCCGACTAATAGGACACCTCCAGTAGCCTTTAGTCTAGACTTGTTAATTAGACATCAGAGGGTACTTTTGTTCTACTCTAATCATTTCCTCTAATTTGTACCTGCTTCCACTCCTAAAGGTTTACTAGTAGTTTCCTAGTTATACTCAATGCACAAAGTATCTCAGCTTGTTTCATTGTTTTATTTTAGTTTAGGTCCTTATTTTTATTAAGGTTTGTCTAAGCCACTTTCTTGTTGTGTGAGGGCAATTATGCCTCCACTCCGAGGCCTTCACATAATGTTTTTTACCTGTTCTTTCTGTAAAATAATAACAAAATGTCACACAAAAAAAAGACCTTTGGTGAAAGCCTTTACTAACTATTCATCCCAGTAGGCAGACATTGTGACAACCCTTTGCCTTCTTGGCAGCAAGATGAAAGTTTTGTGTCATCCAATATAGGGTTAAAATAGGGACATTAATTAAGGTGTCTTTTATGAGTAGCGATGCAATTTCCTTACTGAAAATGTGAGTTACTTTTACCTGTTTCATATGTAGCCAGGCGCTGGGCTACTGTCATGAAAGACGTCCTGTTAGCACAGTTGTGGGCGGAATATCGGTGCACAGAACTCCTGTTGTTAGAGCCAGTGGACGTGTGTACGGGTGTACGCAGGTGCGCGATGGTGCGAGCGGGCGCGTACGATCGGTGCTCGGGCGCGCACGGGTGCGCGCAGATGTGCAGTTTGACAGTGTTTGGCGCCAATGGGCTTATTTAAAGGAACCTGTCAGCATGCTTTCTTGCTGTCCGGTCTACAGCGTTCCCTGTGACCCTAAGCTATCAGTATACCTGTCTACCTGATTCCTGTTACCCGGCCTGCTCCTGGCTACTCCTGTTTGCTGCCAGTCCCCGACCCCGGCTTGTTTGACTATTCTTCTGCCTTCTCCTACGGGTGTTCGCTGCCTGCCTTATGCCGACCTGGTCCGTACCCCGACTACTCTTCTGCCTCTGTCTGGTACCTGCTCTGCCCACCAGTGTTGACCCGGATAGTGCTCCAGTTGAACTACAGAACACCTCCCTGCTGCCTGCTGTTCCTAAGTTCCTGCCAGCTATGGTACTTTTCTGCTCAGTCAGCTGTTCCAGTGTTCCTGCCAGAGTTCCGGTGCATCTTCCTACAGTCAGCTGTTACATAGTTACATAGTAGGCGAGGTTGAAAAAAGACACAAGTCCACCAAGTCCAACCTATGTGTGAATATGTGTCAGTATTACATTGTATATCCCTGTATGTTGCTTTCATTTAGGTGCTTATCTAATAGTTTCTTAAAACTATCGATGCTCCCCGCTGAGACCACTGCCTGTGGAAGGGAAATCCACATCCTTGCCGCTCTTACAGTAAAGAACCCTCTACGTAGTTTAAGGTTAAACCTCTTTTCTTCTAATTTTAATGAGTGGCCACGAGTCTTGTTAAACTTTCTTCTGCGAAAAAGTTTTATTTCTATTGTAGGGTCACCAGTACGGTATTTGTATATTGAAATAATATCCCCTCTCAAGCGTCTCTTCTCCAGAGAGAATAAGTTCAGTGCTCGCAACCTTTCCTCATAACTAAGATCCTCCAGACCCTTTATTAGCTTTGTTGCCCTTCTTTGTACTCGCTCCATTTCCAGTACATCCTTCCTGAGGACTGGTGCCCAGAACTGGACAGCATACTCTAGGTGCGGCCGGACCAGAGCCTTGTAGAGTGGGAGAATTATCGTTTTATCTCTGGAGTTGATCTACTTTTTAATGCATGCCAATATTCTGTTTGCTTTGTTAGCAGCAGCTTGGCATTGCATTCCATTGCTGAGCCTATCATCTACTAGGACCCCCAGGTCCTTTTCCATCCTAGATTCCCCCAGAGGTTCTCCCCCCAGTGTATAGATTGCATTCATATTTTTGCCACCCAAATGCATTATTTTACATTTTTCTACATTGAACCTCATCTGCCATGTGGTTGCCCACCCCATTAATTTGTTCAGATCTTTTTGCAAGGTTTCCACATCCTGCGGAGAAGTTATTGCCCTGCTTAGCTTAGTATCATCTGCAAATACAGAGATTGAACTGTTTATCCCATCCTCCAGGTCATTTATGATCAAATTAAATAGGATTGGTCCCAGCACAGAACCCTGGGGAACCCCAATACCCACCCCTGACCATTCTGAGTACTCCCCATTTATCACCACCCTCTGAACTCGCCCTTGTAGCCAGTTTTCAATCCATGTACTCACCCTATGGTCCATGCCAACGGACCTTATTTTGTACAGTAAACGTTTATGGGGAACTGTGTCAAATGCTTTTGCAAAATCCAGATACACCACGTCTACGGGCCTTCCTTTATCTAGATGGCAACTCACCTCCTCATAGAAGGTTAGTAGATTGGTTTGGCAAGAACGATTCTTCATGAATCCATGCTGATTACTGCTAATGATACGGTTCTCATTACTAAAATCTTGTATATAGTCCCTTATCATCCCCTCCAAGAGTTTACATACTATTGATGTTAGGCTAACTGGTCTGTAATTCCCAGGGATGTATTTTGGGCCCTTTTTAAATATTGGTGCTACATTGGCTTTTTTTCCAATCAGCTGGTACCATTCCAGTCAGTAGACTGTCTGTAAAAATTAGGAACAACGGTCTGGCAATCACTTGACTGATTTCCCTAAATACCCTCGGATGCAAGCCATCTGGTCCCGGTGATTTATTAATGTTACGTTTCTCAAGTCTAATTTTAATTCCATCCTCTGTTAACCATGGAGGTGCTTCCTGTGTTGTGTCATGAGGATAAACACTGCAGTTTTGGTTACTGAAGCCCCCCGATTCACTCGTGAAGACTGAGGAGAAGAATAAATTCAATACCTTCGCCATCTCCCCATCCTTTGTAACCAGATGTCCTCCCTCATACTTTATGGGGCCAATATGGTCAGTCCTCCCTTTTTTACTGTTTACATACTTAAAGAATTTCTTGGGATTTTTTTTGCTCTCCTCCGCTATGTGTCTTTCATGTTCTATCTTAGCCGTCCTAATTGCACCCTTACATTTCTTGTTGCATTCTTTATAAAGTCTGAATGTTGAGGATGATCCCTCAACCTTGTATTTTTTGAAGGCCTTCTCGTTTGCTTTTATATGCATTTTTACATTGGAGTTAAGCCATTCAGGACTTTTGTTTGCCCTTTTAAATTTATTACCCAATGGGATACATTGGCTAATGCCCTTATTTAATGTACTCTTAAAGCAAACCCATCTCTCCTCCGTGTTCTTTGTTCCTAAAATTTTATCCCAATTTATGCCTTTTAGCAAGGTTTGTAGTTTAGGGAAGTTAGCTCTTTTGAAATTCAGTGTCTTTGTATTCCCTTTATGTTTCCTATTTGTATTTCCACATCTGTGATCAGGTCTGTATTGTTGGTAATCAATAGATCCAGTAATGTTTTATTTCTAGTTGGTGCGTCTACCATCTGACCCATAAAATTGTCCTGCAAGACATTAAGGAACTGGCGAGTCTTAAATGAATGCGCAGTTCCCTCTGCCCAGTCTATATCTGGATAATTAAAATCCCCCATTATGATAACGCTTCCCATCCTTGCTGCTAATCCAAATTGTGATAGGAGATCTGTCTCCACTTCCTCCCTCAGGTTAGGGGGCCTATAGCATACTCCCTTTTTTTTTTTTCCCCTTAGCTTCATCCCATTGGAGCTCTACCCATAAGGATTCCACCTCCTCCCTAGCTCCCTCGGTGATGTCATCTCTCACATTCACTTGTACATTATTCTTGATATATAGGCATACCCCTCCCCTTTTTCACCCCACATATTGTCCTCGTATTGGGTGTTTCGAGATTGCAACTAGGACTTGCTACTATACTTACCTTGTGTTTTTGTGCTTTGGTCAACCTACCACTAATGCCCCCAATACTACCCTCTGGAATATCTTCCGCGTTGACTTTCTCTACCTCTGGACCCTCCCCCCCATCGCCTAGTTTAAAAACCCCTCTAACTTTTTGGCCATATTCATTCCCAGCAGATCTGAACCCTCCTCATTTAGGTGCAGTCCGTCCCTTTTATAGTACCGGTTATCGACTGAGAAGTCGGCCCAGTCCTCCAGGAACCCAAACCCCTCTTTACTACACCAGCTCTTCATCCACTTGTTTACTTCCCTAATCTCCCTCTGCCTTTCTGGTGTGGCTCGATGTACCGGTAGTATTCCTGAGAATACTACCTTGGAGGTCCTTTTCCTCAATTTAGCTCTTAAGCCCCTAAAATCGTTCTTTAGGACACTCCATCTGCCTCTGACTTTGTCATTGGTGCCAACGTGCACCATGACAGCTGGGTCTTCCCCAGCCCCTCCCAGTAATCTGTCCACAAGATCCGTGATGTGCCGAACCCGAGCTCCCGGTAGACAACATACTGTTCGGCGCTTCAGGTCTTGGTTACAGATTGCCCTCTCTGTCCTTCTAAGAATTGAGTCCCATACCACCAGAATCTGTCTTTCCTTTCCTTTCGCTTCCCCCCTATTAAATTTAGTGAGGATTGTCCAAATTACCTAACAGCTAGCTTCCTGGCACTAATACTTAAGACAATACACAGGTACACAACAAGACAATACACAGGTACTCGCAGACCTACATGCACTCGCAGAACAGTTGCAGACCTATGTGCACTCGCAGACCTATGTGGACTCGCAGACCTACGTGCACTCGCAGGCCACTCGCAGACCTACGTGCACTCGCAGACCTACGTGCACTTGCAGGCTACTCGCAGACCTACGTGCACTCGCAGGCCACTCTATTCCTCTATTCCTCTACTTTTTCCTCCAAGCTTAGTTAGTATACTTTTTCCTCTATTTTTTATTTTTATTAGAAAATACACAAGTGTGTCTATACATCAAAGCGTGCATATATATTACGCTCATATATCTCCCACTGCAATCCATATTTTATAAATATGATCTGGAAATTATGCATCAGTTAAGTATAATTTCATATACCCATCTTCAGTTTTGACTTCTGATTTTTATAGCTATTTTAATTTTCATTTTCATGTTCATGATTATGCGTATTTAATGTTATTCTATTACCCATCTTATGCATATTTCTATTTTTATTTTTACCTTTATTTTCATATCCAATTTTTTTTTTTTTTTTTTAATTAATTTTTTTATTTATTTAATTTCATGTCTATCCACATTTTTTTATATATTCTATATTTTTTTATATATTAATAATTCCCCCATTCACATTTTTTTTTTTTTTTTTAATATATTTTTTTTATATAATTTTTATTACTTATTTTTTCTATCTATTTCAATATATCTATCTTCATCTTTCTAATCATACATTACTTTTTTCATCATCATTATTTTTTAATAATAGTATAATATCCATATCATTTCATTATACATTGTTATTTTTATTTTTATTATTTTTATTATTATTTATTTATCATCTTTTTCCTCTTTTTGGTTTTCTTATTCTTCCTATTCCAAGTTTATCAGGTATTTACACTTCCTATTTTACATCATGTCGCTGTTATAGCTTTTCAATCTATACCAGTATCTTCAGTTGCACATCGCATTCATATTCTTCTTCTTCTTCTTTTTTTTTTTTTTGTCACAGACCACATTAACAGAAAATAATATACATATATAAACCTTTTTTCTCATATATACATATAGCGCTGGTTTATCAAGATTTGTCAGAGAGCAGAGACACAAACACTATTCCATCTACTTCCTTATTTGACACGTCAGCACGTAGCTGCAGCACACAGCTCCATGCCTGAGTCTGATAGATGTTTTTCCCCTCCAATCAAGGCCCTTCATAGACTACATTAGTTTTGACCAATCACAGGTCACGTTAGGCCTGAGGAAGGAGTGTAGCTCCGCAAACGCGCCGCCTATCTGCCTATCCCTGCACGGACCCGGAAGTGACCTCGTTTCCCTGATCACAAACAGTGCGTTCCAGCGGCAGGATATAGCAAGCATCCAGCAGCGCAGCCTGTCATATGAAGCAGAACGCCACTACACGATGTGACTGGACACATTACCTGGGACACCTGGCACCATCTACCTATTTTCTACATGCCTGTTTACATGTACCCTTGTGAGTACTTGATTTTAAAGATGTATTAAATTTGCTTTTAAATACTGCACTTAGAGTGGCGCCCTTGTTGTTCTTCTTGTCCTTCAGTACCCAGAGGATTACTTCGTCCTAATCTACAGGGCTGCCTTCTACAGTTGCTTTCAATGGACTATAATTCAGTTTTGTTTGGACTTTAGCAGCTCAGAGTCTGTTTGTGTTGATTACCTATCATATCATTATAGTTCCATTTTTTATTATTTTTTTTTTTTTTTAATTATTTTCTATTCGTAGCTGTATAATTACTCTTCAGCCATTTATCTTCTCTCAATTAAGAGTAATACGTTTTTTGGGGGTTACAACTGTTTCTAATTGGTTGAACTCAGCGCTCACATCTACATGTCGCAGACCTACATGCACTTGCAGACCTACGTGCATTTGCAGGCCACTCGCAGACCTAAGTGCACTCGCAGATCTACGTGCACTCACAGGCCACTCGCAGACCTACGTGCACTCGCAGACCTACGTGCACTCGCAGGCCACACGCAGACCTACATGCACTCACAGACCTACGTGCACTCGTAGACCTATGTGCACTCGCAGACCTATGTGCACTCGCAGACCTACGTGCACCCGCAGGCCACTCGCAGACCTACATGCACTCGCAGACCTACGTGCACTCGCAGGCCACTCGCAGACCTACGTGCACTCGCAGGCCTACGTGCACTCACTGTTCCAGTGCTCCAGTTGAAGTACAGAACACCTCCCTGCTGCCTGCTGTTCCTGAGTTCCTGCCAGCTACGGAACTTCTCTGCTCAGTCAGCTGTTCCAGTGTTCCTGCCAGAGTTCCGTTGCATCCTCCTACAGTCAGCTGTTCCAGTGCTCCAGTTGAACTACAGAACACTTCCCCACTGCCTGCTGTTCCTGAGTTCCTGCCAGCTACAGTACTCATCTTCGCAGTCAGCTTTTCCAGTGTTCCTGCTAGCCCTCCTTCAGCTACACCAGAGGTCCGGATCAGCTCTACATCTGCCACTTGCCAAGCACTTGTGGCCCCCTGTGCTCTTGAGTCCCTGTCTCCTCTATCAGGGATTCTTGAGCCAGAGGCACATGAGAGGCTACTCCCTGCACTCTGGGCTCCGCCACCAGGTATGTGACAGTACCGGACAGCCATGTCCGAGCCCACGCAAGGAGCCTCTCCCATGGACGAGCTCTGCCGCCATCTTGCTGGACTTACCCAAGCAGTAAAGATCCTACAAGAAGGCTATACCCAACTGGAAGGTTGAATCCAAGCTCTAGCAGCATCCACACCTCTAGCTTCCGGGACTTCTGCTGCACCCTCAGTGGTGATGTTGCCGCCTGAACCCAGGGTCCCCACGCCTGAAAGATTTTCGGGCAACCGGAGTAAATTCAAGTCTTTCCGTAACGCATGTGAACTCTTCTTCGCCCTTCAGCCAAGGACTTTCTCCCTGGAAGCCACCAAAGTGGGGTTCGTGATCTCGCTGTTGTCAGGTGAGCCCCAGTCCTGGGCCCATCGCCTTCTAGAAAAGAAGCATGCCTCACTTGATACCCTGGACATCTTCTTTCAGGCCATGTCGCTATTATATGAGGACCCACAGCTAACCGCTACTGCAGAGGCAGCTTTGCACGCCCTACAGCAAGGCCGCAGACCTGTGGAGGACCACGTGTTGGAATTCAGACGTTGGAGTTCCGACACGAATTGGAACAATTCTGCCCTACAGAATCAGTTCCGTATGGGCCTTTCGTAATCTTTAAAGGATGAACTAGCCCGAGTGGGTATTCCAGAGACTTTAGAGGGCCTCATAGACCTTTGTATTCAAATAGACAGACGCCTGAGAGAACAGCGTATGGAGCCATCCTCTGGTCCTTCTCATCCTGTCTGGATGCTGCCCCGTGTGCCGCGTTCTCCCCACTCTGTTCCTCCAGCTTCAACCACCACTGCCTCAGATACTCCGGAACCGATGCAGCTGGGCCTCTTATGCCCTTCACTTACTCCTGAAGAGCGTCAACGCCGTCGGGCTGGTAACCTATGCCTATACTGTGGGGAACCTGGACATTTTGTACGAACATGCCCGGAAAAGCTTCGTAAGTGCTTTTCTATTTCCCCTGCTCTTACCCCCGCAGTACTGAATAATGTTTCTCATCTGGCTGTTCCGATTCTCTTACAGCTCCCAGGAGGGAATATACCAACCAGCGCTATCATTGATTCCGGGGCTTGCAGCGGCTTCATAGACTTTTCCTTCGCTTCCAGACATCACATTCCCCTTCGGCCCAGAGCGAAAGGACTTTCAATATATTTGGCCGATGGCTCTACCCTCAGATCAGGACCAGTAACCCAGGAGACTGTACCTCTGCACACCACCATTGCCGGCACTCATCAAGAGCTACTTTGTCTAGATGCCATTGAGTCTCCTCTATTTCCCATCATACTAGGCATGCCGTGGCTAAAGGCCCATAATCTGCAAATTGATTCGACCTCGGGGAAGATCGAGTTCCTATCCTCCTACTGGCATCAACACTGTCTACCAGAAGTCATCAAGGCCCCTTCTTCCCTACTATGCATGGAAACTGACGCTGAGATCTGTCAAATTGTACCTGAAGCCTACCACAGCTTTCTGGACGTTTTCAGTCAAAAGGGCGCTGAGACTCTTCCTCCCCACCGGCCATACGATTGCCCAATTGAGCTCCTTCCAGGGGCAGAGATGCCTTTTGGGAGAATTTTCCCTTTGTCAGAACAAGAACTAGGAGTATTAAAGACTTACATTGATGACAATCTAGAAAAAGGGTTCATCCAACCCTCCATATCCCCGGCAGGAGCAGGAATCTTCTTCGTGGAGAAGAAAGACCATTCTCTATGCCCTTGTGTGGATTATCGGACACTTAATAAGATCACGATTAAAAACCGTTATCCTTTGCCATTAGTGCCGGAACTTTTTTAAAGACTGGGGTCTGCAGTAGTGTTTTCTAAGTTAGATCTTCGTGGTGCCTACAATCTTTTCCGCATTCATATAGTTACATATAGTAGGTGAGGTTGAAAAAAGACACAAGTCCATCAAGTCCAACCTATGTGTGTGATTATGTGTCAGTATTACATTGTATATCCCTGTATGTTGCGGTCATTCAGGTGATTATCTAATAGTTTCTTGAAGCTATCAATGCTCCCTGCTGAGACCACCGCCTGTGGAAGGGAATTCCACATCCTTGCCGCTCTTACAGTAAAGAACCCTCTACGTAGTTTAAGGTTAAACCTCTTTTCTTCTAATTGTAATGAGTGGCCACGAGTCTTATTAAACTCTCTTCTGCGAAAAAGTTTTATCCCTATTGTGGGGTCACCAGTACAGTATTTGTAAATTGAAATCATATCCCCTCTCAAGCGTCTCTTCTCCAGAGAGAATAAGTTCAGTGCTCGCAACCTTTCCTCATAACTAAGATCCTCCAGACCCTTTATTAGCTTTGTTGCCCTTCTTTGTACTCGCTCCATTTCCAGTACATCCTTCCTAAGGACTGGTGCCCAGAACTGGACAGCATACTCCAGGTGCGGCCGGACCAGAGCCTTGTAGAGTGGGAGAATTATAATTTTATCTCTGGCGTTGATCCCCCTTTTAATGCATGCCAATATTCTGTTTGCTTTGTTAGCAGCAGCTTGGCATTGCATGCCATTGCTGAGCCTATCATCTACTAGGACCCCCAGGTCCTTTTCCATCCTAGATTCCCCCAGAGGTTCTCCCCCCAGTGTATAAATTGCATTCATATTTTTGCCACCCAATTGCATCATTTTACATTTTTCTACATTGAACCTCATTTGCCATGTAGTCGCCCACCCCATTAATTTGTTCAGGTCTTTTTGCAAGGTTTCCACATCCTGTGGAGAAGTTATTGCCCTGCTTAGCTTAGTATCGTCTGCAAATACAGAGATTGAACTGTTTATCCCATCCTCCAGGTCATTTATGATCAAATTAAATAGGATTGGTCCCAGCACAGAACCCTGGGGAACCCCATTACCCACCCCTGACCATTCTGAGTACTCCCCATTTATCACCACCCTCTGAACTCGCCCTTGTAGCCAGTTTTCAATCCATGTACTCACCCTATGGTCCATGCCAACGGACCTTATTTTGTACAGTAAACGTTTATGGGGAACTGTGTCAAATGCTTTTGCAAAATCCAGATACACCACGTCTACGGGCCTTCCTTTATCTAGATGGCAACTCACCTCCTCATAGAAGGTTAATAGATTGGTTTGGCAAGAACGATTCTTCATGAATCCATGCTGATTACTGCTAATGATACCCTTCTTATTACTAAAATCTTGTATATAGTCCCTTATCATCCCCTCCAAGAGTTTATATACTATTGATGTTAGGCTAACTGGTCTGTAATTCCCAGGGATGTATTTTGGGCCCTTTTTAAATATTGGTGCTACATTGGCTTTTCTCCAATCAGCTGGTACCATTCCAGTCAGTAGACTATCTGTAAAAATTAGGAACAACGGTCTGGCAATCACTTGACTGAGTTCCCTAAGTACCCTCGGATGCAAGCCATCTGGTCCCGGTGATTTATTAATGTTAAGTTTCTCAAGTCTAATTTTAATTCTGTCCTCTGTTAACCATGGAGGTGCTTCCTGTGTTGTGTCATGAGGATAAACACTGCAATTTTGGTTACTGAAGCCCCCCGATTCACTCGTGAAGACTGAGGAGAAGAATAAATTCAATACCTTCGCCATCTCCCCATCCTTTGTAACCAGATGTCCTTCGTCATTCTTTATGGGGCCAATATGGTCTGTCCTCCTTTTTTACTGTTTACATACTTAAAGAATTTCTTGGGATTTTTTTTGCTCTCCTCCGCTATGTGTCTTTCATGTTCTATCTTAGCCGTCCTAATTGCACCCTTACATTTCTTGTTGCATTCTTTATAAAGTCTGAATGTTGAGGATGATCCCTCAACCTTGTATTTTTTGAAAGCCTTCTGCTTTGCATTTATATGCATTTTTACATTGGAGTTAAGCCATCCAGGATTTTTGTTCGCTCTTTTAAATTTATTACCCAATGGGATACATTGGCTAATGTCCTTATTTAATATGCTCTTAAAGCAAACCCATCTCTCCTCTGTATTCTTTGTTCCTAACATTTTATCCCAATTTATGCCTTTTAGCAAGATTTGTAGTTTAGGGAAGTTGGCTCTTTTGAAATTCAGTGTCTTTGTATTCCCTTTATGTTTCCTATTTGTGTGATTTATACTGAAACTAATTGACCTGTGATCGCTGTTACCTAAATTGCCCCATATTTCCACATCCGTGATCAGGTCTGTATTGTTGGTAATCAGTAGATCCAGTAATGTTTTATTTATAGTTGGTGCGTCTACCATCTGACCCATAAAATTGTCCTGCAACATCGCGCATGCGCGGGAGCTCGCAAGATGGCCGCTGCCTTCTAGAGCTCCGCTCCACCACAGCCCGCTGATAGCCGCCGGAGCCCACAGAACGAGCCTGTGAGACTGCCACCGGGTGGATCGGGTGGGGGAGACACTGGGGAATCACCCGATGTCCACTACACAAGTGAGGAGGAACCTGAGCGACCGGATGGCGGCAGCGGCCGCTCCCCTCAGCTATGCCAAGATGGCGGCGTGCGGCCTAAACAGCACGGAGGATCCTGAGGTATCCATCGCAAACCAGGACTCACAACCGCCACAATCCCCAGGTACCTCATCTCCTCCCCGGGAATGGGCTGCTTCCCCTGCCTCAACAGAGTCCCTATTGCACAGAATGAATGACGGCCTCCCCTCCACACCCATGCTTGATCCACACACAGGCATGCTTCTGTCAGTGAGTGAGGAAATGGCTGCCATCCCCTCTCCAAATGATTTCCCCTCCATGATGACAGCTTTCCCTCTGCTGCTTTCCAAAAGCTTAGCAGCAAACGCAGCCCAAATTACTTCTTCCATCCATGCTGACCTGCAGCAAATAGGTCTGAGAATGAACACTATAGAAAGGAAAGCAGATCAATCAGTGGCGAGGATTAATCAGAACTCAGCCAGAATTCAGGATGTTCAGGACCAGCTAGAAGCGGCGTTTGCAAAGATCGATGACCTCGAGAACAGGTCCAGGCATTATAACTTTAGACTCAAGGGGCTCCCTGAGTCTGAAAAACATGTGCATGCTGCTGTAAAATCCCTGATTCAGGCTCTCATTCCAGGCATACCTGAACATCCTTTGGAATTGGATAGGGCACACAGAGCCCTACAACCCCCCCGCTCAGATGGTCTCCCTCGAGATATCATCGTAAAACCACATTTTTATTCGGTGAAGGAGGAGGTCATGAAGAAGTCCAGGCTTTCAGAAAATCTAATGCTAATGGGACACAAAATACAGGTGTTTGCTGATTTATCACCATACATGGTACAGAAGAGACGTGCACTTAAACCGCTCCTGCAGATCCTTACGGAAAAAGAAATCACATATAGGTGGTCCTTCCCGCTCCGTTTGAACTTTTCCTACAGAAATAAGAACTATGCATTCTCATCATTTGCAGAAGGGGAACGCTTGTTTTTGCACCTGGGCCTAATTGTGCAGGAACCCCCTAGCACCAAGTCAACCAAGGGATCCTCATCATCCTCCAAAAGGCCCCCACCAGCGAGCCCGCTGTAACCCACCTGGCTCCAATCAAGCCGCAAACGATCCAAAGAAAATGCTCCGACATGACTGTCCGGTTATGATCAGGATTTTTGTCACTACCTGGAGACTTGCTGTTTTTCCCCCCTGTCCAGGCACAGATCACTTTTAGGCTTTCCAAGTATTCCCCCTCACTAAATGGTCTACTGTGCACCTTTATCCCCATCAGCTATGTTTTGGAGGGGGATTTGGTTCACGTTCGTAATGGACTGGAAGTCACCTACACCCGATGGTGTCGGACTCAGACGTGGGGAAGGGAAGGGGGTAGTACTCCCCTACAGTCTCCTTTAATTTTTTCTTTATTTTTGATAATCTAGTATATACATGTGAGTTATTTTTCTCCTCGCCTAGACCCTTTAGGGTAGGACATGAAGTCTCACGCATTTTGGGGCTCTTGAACAGGTTATGGGAGTTCTAGGTTGTTATATTTATATCTCCTTTTTTAATATCCTCGGATTTTCAGTATTTCTGTGGTTCCTGGCTGCCCCTTCGCACGGTTGGCGATGGGATCATCGCGGGCGGTGTGAAGGGTGAGCTCCTTGGGATACAGTCTCCTTTCGATATTCTCTCGGAGCCCAGGTTCTACACCAGTTTGACACCTAGTGGCTTTCCTGGGTTCCCAGTCTCATTGACTGGGGAACGAGGCGCCAACCGGGCAAGGTTTTTCACATACAGTGATCCACTAGATTCTTAGTAGTAATTCCTTTTTGGTTGGCTCGTTCAGGGCATTACTCAGCATAGGCCTCAGATTGGCCTTTAGTTATCCTTTTTCTTTTTTTTAGGTGTCAGGGCTGTGGTGGACCCAGCACGCCTCCAGTGGAATCCAGGTACACAGCAGGTGCACTTGGTTTCCTTTACCAGATCCCCATAGTTGGGGCATCTGGTCCTCTCAGGGTTAGGGAGTTGAGGTGACGAGCTCACTTCAACTCAGGGGTGAGAAGGGGGTCGAGGACCCCACGGTTCACGGTTCTCAGGGATTATATTGGTTTGTAATGCATATACTTCAGACTAATGGTATGTTTTTGCCTCCCTCCCTCTCTTCTTTCCTTCTTTTCTCCTCTACTTTTCTCTTTGCTCATCTGAGCACATCAAGGTTCCGAGCGGGTTCGTGTCCTCCCACAGCAGGTTCGCATTATTTGGCCCATGGATTCGTTGGGCTGCTTGCTTGGATACTACGCTCAAAAGGGGTAAGCCAGAGTTTTTTTTACATAGACGCACCTCCTCTGGTTCATGGCTAACACTCCCGTTTCTACACCCTCCCTTAACATAATTTCTCACAATACGCAGGGCCTTAATTCCCCCATAAAACGTAGGAAATTATTCCAACTATATCACTCCATGCATGCGGATGTCCTACTCATCCAAGAGACCTATTTTCCTTCTACATATAAGCCTTCCTTTCTCCACCAATGCTTCCCACAATTTTTCTTAGCTTCCGGAGATAATAAAACCAAAGGAGTAGCTATCTGCTTTGCCAAACACATCAATATTTCACAATCAGAGGTAATAATTGACCCTCAAGGCTGGTATATTCTGGTGTCTGGCCACATTTACGGGGATCTTTACTCTTTTGTCTCCTACTACTCTCCTAACAGGGGACAAAAAACCTTTTTTGAATCACTTCTACATAAACTTAAACCCCATCTGCGAGGCACGATCATTGTGGGTGGTGATTCCAACACGGCATTTGACTTTTTCATTGATAAGTCTTCTGGGGATAAACAGAAATCTAGACACCCCTCCAGACAGAGCGTCAAAATTGCGAGGTTGCTTCATGAGGCGGGTATGGTTGATATCTGGAGAGAGACTAACCCACTTGCGAAAGATTACACCCACTTTTCGGCACCACATACTTCCTATGCCAGGATAGACCACATTTTCATGCGCTCAGCAACAATCCCACTGGTCAGGAGATCTAGGATAGTAGATACTTCCCTATCCGACCATTCGATGGTGACACTCATCCTGAAAAAGTCCGGGGGCGCTGGGAGCTCACCTCGCTGGCGTCTGCAGGAATCCCAACTGAGTGACCCGGTCCAATGTTCCTTAGTTGAAGAAGCCATTAATGAGTATTTTCAAATTAACCCGACCTGTGAGGTTTCCCCGGTAACGGTCTGGGCGGCCCACAAGTCAGTAATTAGAGGGAAACTGATACAAATGTCATCCAAACTTAAAGCAGAACACAGAGCAGACACATTCAGACTAACTGAGGATTTTCATAAAGCTACGAAGGCACATAAGCAGAACCCCTCGCCTAAATCCTTAGAAAATCTGGAGAAGGCCAGAACCCTCCTAAACCTACAGCTGACTACAGCAGCTGAAAAACACCTTAGATGGTCGGGGGCTAAGCTTTATTCCCAAAAGGACAAAATAGGATCTAAACTGGCAGTCAAACTAAGCCCCAAACCCCGCTCTTTGGCATACCCGAAAATTAGGCTACCCTCAGGCGACTTGACCCAGAATCCCAAAAAGATTATGGCAGCTTTCCATAAATTCTACTCAGATCTTTACAATCCGAAATTCTCCTCCCCCCGAAGTTCGCAGAGTTCGTTCCTCGACTCCCTTACACTACCTACTCTGTCACCGGAACACAGGGACCTCCTCGAGGCTCCCTTCTCAATCTAGGAAGTCCTGGACACCATTAAAACATTAAAGGTGGGCTCCTCACCAGGCCCTGATGGTTTTTCAAATGGTTACTATAAGAAATTTGGCACTTGTCTAGCCCCTTATCTGACGAAACTCTTCAATACACTTCGGGAGGGGTCACATCTCAATACTGACCTCAATTCAGCATATATTTCAGTTATACCAAAACAGGGCAAAGACGCCAGTGAGGTGAGCAATTACCGACCCATTTCGCTGATAAATAATGACATCAAAATTATGACTAAGATACTGGCAAATAGAATAGGGAGCTTCATCCCATCATATATAAATGGGGACCAGGTGGGATTTATACCTGGGAGACAAGGCCCGGACCAAATCCGCCGTTCCATAGATATAATTTCACTCCTGCAGTCTCAGTGGGACTTTCTACTCTCGATTGATTTAAACAAAGCCTTTGACTCAGTGGACTGGGCTTACCTGTCTGGTATCCTACGGAGATGGGGTTTTGGTAATCATTTTTTGAACTTAATCAATTCACTTTATTCTAACCCCTCTGCTCAAGTGCGACTGATGGGCAGATACTCATCTCTCAAGATCAGTAGGGGTACCAGGCAGGGATGCCCTCTCTCGCCCCTACTTTTCACTATGGCCATCGAAACGCTGGCCATAGCGATTAGATCGAATCCTGACATTAAGGGGGTGATGTGTGGGGGCCAGGAACACAAGTGTGCACTCTACGCTGATGACCTCCTACTTCATATTACTTCCCCTTTAATCTCTACGCCTATGATTTATAAGACGCTGAAGGAGTTCACGGCGATTTCCGGTTTAGAAGTAAATCTGTCTAAATCCATGGCTTTAAATATAACAGTACCTAGAGACTCTCTCGCTCTTCTTTCAAACAACTTTGACTTTTCATGGGCACCAGCCGCACTCCCTTACCTTGGGATTAAACGGACTTTGGACATAAATAATCTCTTTAATGCTAATTACCCACCGATGATTAATAAATGCAGAGCAGACCTGACTAAGTGGTCTAGAAGTGGTCTATCCTGGCTATGTAGGGTGCATGCAGTCAAGATGACGCTCCTCCCACGCCTTTTATATCTTTTCTGTTCGCTTCCGATTCCCATCCGGAAACGCTTCCTCAGTAACTTTCAGTCTGACATAACCCGCTTTGTTTGGGGTAACAAGGGTTACAGATGCCCGTCCAGCATTTTAGTACGCCTAAAATCTCAGGGGGGACTGGGTCTGCCAGATTTGTGGGGTTACTATCAGGCAGCTCAATTAGCACAATTATCAATAATTTACTCCAGGAACTACAAACCGGATTGGGTCTCCATGGAAAGGAAAGCGATCCCTCTTAACACTATCGATTACCTTTTATGGTCAGACACCAGAAGTAGACCAGCTATTATGGCCCCCACCCTATCCCACTCGATAGCTCTATGCACCAAACTTTACATGAATCATTCCTTGATCTCCCAACTGAAACCACTGGCTCACCTCTTCCATAACCCGAAGTTCCCTCCAGGACTTAACATTCAGGCATTCCGCTGGTGGACAGACAAGGGCCTCTACCGTATAGGGCACTTCCTGTCCTCCAAGGGCCCTCTTACTCTGGCCCAATGTAAGAAAAATCTAGGTATGCCGGATTCGGAAAGGTTCAGATACACGCAAATTTCACACTTTTTACACACTATCTGGTCCTCCAGGAAGGATCCTCCCTATATAACATCTTATGAGCAATGGTGCACTGACTCCATGGACCAGAGGGGGGTTATCTCCCTGATTTATGCAGCACTTCAATCGCACTCGAATAAACCATCCTACGCTCGGGCCTGGGAGGAGGACACGGGCTGCGTCTGGAATGCCTCTGATTGGTTCCGGGTTTCGTTGCGCTCATCGAAAGGTATGTGCAACGTTTCCTTAATAGAAGTTAGCTTAAAAGTTATGAATAGGTGGTATTATGTCCCTTCTAGATTGGCATTAATATACCCGGGAACTTCCCCACTTTGCTTTAGAGGATGTGAGCTAGAGGGCTCAATGATTCATGTATGGTGGACTTGCCCTCGCATCAGATCCTTTTGGAAGAAAATTTTTCGCACAATTAGTTCCCTAACAGGAGAAACGATCGTCCCTAATCCTATGATAGCACTACTAAATCAATACATACCTAATCTGACTAAACGGTTACAAGTACTTTCTTTCTTCATTCTGGTGGGAGCTAAAATTACCTTGGCAAAAGCCTAGAAGAAGCCCTCAGTCTCCTTTCAGGCTTGCAAACGAAAAACCTCGTGGATTATGGCACAAGAGCTTATAGTGGCGAAGCTGACTGATAAAATTGAAAGATTTAATACTACCTGGGAACCATGGGCCACGCTCTGCGATATTCCAATCCTCCCTGGAATGGGAAAGACGTCCCGGAACCTTTCTCCTCCCCACTGATCTCTACTTCTCTAACTGCACCCTCCTTTTCACATGTTTTCTCTCCTCTTTTTCTGGGCCTTCTGCCCGTACCCCGACTGACAAATAGTCACTTTTGAAAAAGCACTACTGAAGTAATTTTGTTTGTTTTCTTTATTTATGTGGAGGGTGGACAGTCGGGAAGGTGATCTCCCCTTCAGGGACACCCAACTCCTTCAGTTGAGGGTGTCAGTGCCTAGGTTTAGAGCCCTTGGGAACCCCCCAGATGTCTCCACAGTAAGAGCCCATTGGGGTGGAGCGTTTGGGTACCTAGGGGGGATAGAGAGGTTATAGCAGCGGAAAGTAACAATTTTGCTCTCTCTGTGATTGCTTTCCGGGAGAGGCACCTCCCGACTGTCTCGACTCCCTACTTGACTGTTATTGCTGGATGACTTAAATTTCATTGTGCAAAGTATTCTTTGGCAAAACTTGTTTATCTACAATTTATAGGTTCTTTGCTATCTTCTTGGATATGGCAATAGCTGTGACAGGATACAATCTCTGTTAGTCTCCTATATGTTCTGGAATCTTTTTCTTAAATTGTATGTTGCTGATCTTCAATAAACTTTTTCTTAAATCTAAAAAAAAAAAAAAAAATGTCCTGCAAGACATTAAGGAACTGGCGAGCCTTAAATGAATGCCCGGTTCCCTCCGCCCAGTCTATGTCTGGATAATTAAAATCCCCCATTATGATAACACTTCCCATCCTTGCTGCTAATCCAATTTGTGATAGGAGATCTGTCTCCACTTCCTCCCTCAGGTTAGGGGGCCTATAGCATACTCCCAGTATTATTTTCCCCTTAGCTTTATCCCTTTGGAGCTCTACCCATAAGGATTCCACCTCCTCTCTAGCTCCCTCAGTGATGTCATTTCTCACATTCACTTGTACATTATTCTTGATATATAGGCATACCCCTCCCCCTTTTTTACCCTCTCTATCCTTGCGGTATAGGGTATACCCTTGAATGTTTGCCAGCCAATCATGAGAGCTGTTGAATCAGGTCTCTGAAATTCCCACAAAATCCAAATCCTCCTTGTACAACAGTATCTCTAGTTCACCCATCTTGTCCGCCATGCTCCTGGCATTGGTGAACATGCCACATAGTTTAGACCGGTCGCATATTGTCCTCGTATTGGGTGTTTCGAGATTGCAACTAGGACTTGCTACTATACTCACCTTGTGTTTTTGTGCTTTGGTTAACCTACCACTAATGCCCCCAATACTACCCTCTGGAATATCTTCCGCGCTGGCTATCTCTGCCTCTGGACCCTCCCCCATAGGGGAGACAAATGGAAGACTGCTTTGCGTACTCAGTTTGGGCACTTTGAATATTTAGTCATGCCTTTCGGACTTTGTAATGCTCCTGCTACATTTCAGCATTTTGTGAATGACATCTTCAGAGACTATCTTGACCTGTTTGTTATTATTTATTTAGATGACATCCTGATTTTTTCTTCTTCCTTGGCTGAACATCTTGAACATGTCAGAAATGTTTTGACCCCGGCTGCACGGCCTCTATGCCAAACCTGAGAAATGTGTTTTTGAACAGGAGAGTATCCAGTTCCTTGGTCTAATTATCTCCGTGGAGGGCATTAAAATGGACCCTCAGAAGGTCTCCGCCATTCTGTACTGGCCCGCTCCTACTGACAAGAAGGGAGTCCAACGTTTTGTAGGATTTGCAAATTTCTACAGAAAATTCATTAAAGGATTCTCCACCATAATTTCTCCCATTACAAGGCTAATCAAGCAGGACCTTTAATTCCACTGGTCTACTGAAGCTCAGACGGCTTTCACAACGCTGAAAGATCTGTTTGTCTCAGCCTCAGTTTTAAAACACCCTGATTCCACATTGCCATACATTTTGGGCGTGAACGCGTCGGAAATAGCGGTTGGTGCAGTGCTTTCCCAGAGACAGGGGCCTAGGGCTCTTCTGCACCCAGTTGCTTTTTTTTCTCGCAAACTATCTGAAGCAGAGAGGAACTATGATGTGGGCAACCGAGAGTTGTTAGCGATTAAAGCCGCGCTTGAGAAATGGCAATATCTCCTAGAGGGAGCAGCTCATCCGATTCTTGTTTATACAGATCACAAAAATCTGGATAATTTAAAGACTGCCAAGAGGTTAAAACCACGACAGGCCAGGTGGGCACTTTTCTTTACCAGATTTTCATTCCATATAACCTACCGCCCCGGGTCAAAAAACACCAAGCCTGACGCACTGTCACGAATATACAGCGGATCTGAAGCACCTTCTCCTCCGGACACCATCTTGTCCTCAGGAAACTTTCTGTTGCTCCAAGGAGATCTACTTTCACAAATCAAGCAAGTCTCCAGGGACGCTTCTGTTCCACCTGATACAGCTCTACAGGCCAGAGATGATCTTCTGTGGTTTAAGGATAGGATCTTTGTTCCTCAGGAGATGCGAGCAGCGGTTCTTAGTTCCTGTCATGATCACATGTTGGCCGGCCATTTCGGCATGCATAAAACGTCTGAACTTCTTCAGCGCACGTTCTGGTGGCCACAGTTAAGAAAGGATTGCAAGGACTATGTGGAATCATGTGCCACCTGCATTCAAAACAAGGGCAGCAAGTCTAAGGCTTGGGGTCTGTTAAAGCCACTACCTGTCCCGGAGAAGCCATGGAGGATGATCTCCATGGATTTTATTGTCGAGCTGCTACCCTCTGAAGGTTACACTACAATCTTTGTAGTAGTGGATAGATTATCCAAGATGACTCATTTCTTACCAATGAAAGACACACCTACTGCCGCTGAGACTGCTAGGACATTTATCAAGGAAGTGGTGAGGCTTCATGGCATCCCTGCGAATATCACTTCAGATCGGGGGAGTGCAATTCACTTCCAAATTTTAGAGGTCTCTTTGTGGGTCTCTGAAAATTGACCTCTCCTTCTCCTCTGCCTATCACCCTCAAACAAATGGCCAGACGGAAAGAACAAATCAGACGCTGGAGCAGTATCTGCGCTGCTTTTCTTCTTTCTCCCAGGCCGATTGGGCTTCTACCCCTTGCCGAATTTGCTTACAGCAATTCTGTTCATTCTGCCATGAAGCAATCACTGTTCTTTGCAAATTATGGTTTCCATCCTCTGTTCCTGTCTAATGACATCCCGGAGTGCCCAGTACCAGCTGTCCAAGAGAACCTAAATTTCTTCGAGTCAAATAATAAACTCCTGCAGGAGACTATGGCAAGGACTCAGAATTACAATAAAGAGGTGTTTGACAAGAAGAGAAGAGGGGAGCTTGTCCTCAAGCCCGGAGATCAGGTCTGGCTGTCTATGTTGAATCTAAGACTGGCTTGTCCTTCCAAGAAATTCGGCCCTAAGTTCATGGGTCCCTTCCCAGCCCTAAGCAAAATTAATAATGTGGACTATGAACTGAAGTTACCAGAATCATTCCGGATCCACCCGGTCTTTCATGTGGCCCTACTCAAACCCACAGTCCCTGATCCTTTTGTCAACCGGAAGGTCGGTCCCCCTGAACCTGTGATCATTGACGGAGAAGCTGAATATGAGGTTGAGTCCATCCTGGATTGCAGGAAGAGACGTAACCAAGTCCAGTTTCTGGTAAAGTGGAAGGGGTACAGGCCCAAGGAGAACTCTTGGGAGCCGGAGTCCAACATTCATGTGAAGAGGTTGATTCTTGCCTTTAAGAGATCCCATCCAAGTAAGATGGCACAGTTGGGCATCTGGAGGCTGCCCCTTGGGGGGGCAATGTCATGAAAGACGTCCTGTTAGCACAGTTGTGGGCGGAAGATCGATGCACAGAACTCCTGTTGTTAGAGTCAGTGGACGTGTGCGGGTGCACGCTAGCACTAATGGACGCATACGGGGGCACGCTAGCGCGAAGGGGTGTACACGGGTGCGCGATGGTGCGAGCGGGCACGTACAATCGGTGCTCAGGCACGCGCGGGTGCGCGCAGACATGCAGTGTGACAGTGTTTGGTGCCAATAGGCTTATTTAAAGGAATCTGTCAGCATGCTTTCTTGCTGTCCGGTCTACAGCGTTCCCTGTGACCCTAAGCTATCAGTATACCTGTCTACCTGATTCCTGTTACCCGGCCTGCTCCTGACTACTCCTGTTTGCTGCCAGTCCCCGACCCCAGCTTGTTTGACTATTCTTCTGCCTTCTCCTACGGTTTTTCGCTGCCTGCCTGTTGCCGATCCGGTCCGTACCCCGACTACTCTTCTGCCTCTGTCTGGTACCTGCTCTGCCCGCCAGTGTTGACCCAGCTTGTCTGACCCCACTAGTGCTCCAGTTGAACTACAGAACACCTCCTTGCTGCCTGCTGTTCCTAAGTTCCTGCCAGCTACGGTACTTCTCTGCTCAGTCAGCTGTTCCAGTGTTCCTGCCAGAGTTCCGGTGCATTTTCCTACAGTCAGCTGTTCCAGTGCTCCAGTTGAACTACAGAACACCTCCCTGCTGCCTGCTGTTCCTGAGTTCCTGCCAGCTACGGTACTTCTCTGCTCAGTCAGCTGTTCCAGTGTTCCTGCCAGAGTTCCGGTGCATCTTCCTACAGTCAGCTGTTCCAGTGCTCCAGTTGAACTACAGAACACCTCCCCGCTGCCTGCTGTTCCTGAGTTCCTGCCAGCTACAGTACTCCTCTTCACAGTCAGCTCTTCCAGTGTTCCTGCTAGCCCTCCTTCAGCTACACCAGAGGTCCGGATCAGCTCTACATCTGCCACTTGCCAAGCACTTGTTGCCCCCTGTGCTCTTGAGTCCCTGTCTCCTCTATCAGGGGTTCTCGAGCCAGAGGCACACGAGAGGCTACTCCCTGCACTCTGGGCTCCGCCACCAGGTACGTGACAGCTACAGCAATATGGAGAAGGAGAAATTGCCTTTTATTCTTCTCTACCTCCAATGAGATGCTGATGTTATACTGCACTATTCTTCACCAGGCAGCAGGGGGAATGCATTTTTATTATCTGAATGAATTTAACAGATCATCACTGTAGCCTCCTATGTCTCTTCTTATGTGATCTAAGTCAAAGTTGCAAAGTTGGTCACTAATACAGCAAGAAAAGCAAAATTGTATGTGGCAAAGGTGCAAAAGTATGATTTCCTAAAGGTAGCTTCTGCATTTCTGTTCACAGAGTATATGAAAAGGCACTGTCATCATCGAAAAGATTTCTTTGACAACTTTAAGGTCATGCTTGGGGATATTTTCCTATGATTGGGTATTAGCAGATTCAGTAAGATAGATTGTGCAATTTTGTGCCTGAATTCTGTTTCACTTCAAAGAAGTAAAATAAAGCATCCTACCTTAGTTTAATGAAACTTTCTTTTGCTTGGTTTAATTTTTTAAAGCTTTAAACCATTTCTATTCCCTTTTTGTTGACAAGAAAATGTTCCTCTTAACTGCTTCAGCCCCGGAAGATTTTACCCCCTTCCTGACCAGAGCACTTTTTGGGATTCAGCACTGCGTCGCTTTAAATGACAATTGCGCAGTCTTGCAAGGTTGCACCCAAACAAAATTGACATCCCTTTTTCCCACAATTTTGAAAAAAATTCAATATTTTCTACTTTTTGCTATAATAAATATCGCCCAAAATTATATAAAAAAAACATTTTTTTTCCTCAGTTTAGGCCAATATGTGTTCTTCTAAATATTTTTGGTAAAAAAAATCACAATAAGCATATATTGACTGGTTTGCACTGCATTGATTGCTGTAAAAATGTCAATGGCAGGGAAGTTGTGTTGCTATACCCATTTGTATTGTCTTGATAGCAATAATATAGAGTTAGGTTTGGTAAGAAACTGCAATATCTGCAAAAGTGACCATAAAATAACTCACTCTCTATTCAATAATAACGTAATAGTTCGCTCGCTACCTCTCCTCCACTTTGGAGGCTCTGGCCATAGCCAATTGCATATATATATATATAAAGAGATCTATCTCTAGGGAGGTCCAAAAATTGGGTGTCCCAGAGATAAAACAGACAGCTACTCTAGGTCAGAAAGGGCACTTGGCGAGATTATGTATAAAAACAATGTATCAAATTTTATTGTGGTTATATTCACCAAATACACTATTATAAAAACATTATGTTGCTTTCCTATACAGTTAACAACCTCAAATCCACTGACAACACATCATTAAAAGAAATGATACCTTAATTGCAAGAAGTTGCAAACAAAGTATCAAATAGACAGATGATGAACATACAGACTGATAATACTTACATAAACACTCAACAATAAACATGCAATGCAGGCGCCTGAAGTGATCCTCCTCTGCCTGGTAGTCCCGATGGCTAATTGCCTCTATGGTCAATACAATTAAATCGAAACTGATTATGAAATCTATGTCGGGAGTGCTAGGCAGAGGTGGTCTCCGGGGAGAGAATTAATAAAAATGCTGGATAACTATGATCTTGTAATGGGGTGGGGGGCGGTAAAAGGGGGGCGGTAAATGAAGACAAAAATGAACTAATGTAGCTCAATCTGTGTAGATTCATCAAGGATTTGTTAAACAGTCTTCCTTGGGCTATTCCATTAGTATTGATGTAATTTAAATGTAGAAAATACGAGGAAATGCTCTAGATTCAAATCATATTCAAAGTCAGATTCATTAAGTAGCTTTTTAAGGCACTTGCGTGCATGCGAGTGTTCAGTTGTAGTGAGGACACTGTGTTAATAGTCCCTTTTTCCTTTTGATCTTACCAAAACTTGGCGTAGCTCATAAATTTATATAGGGTTTACTATGTACAACAGTCCCATTGATAGAGACAGGATACTGTGGATTTTACAAAAACAGATATTTGTCTTTACATTACCAGCTTCCCTTCTTGTATAGACTCAGATGTTTCCAATTTACTACTCCCCCCTCTCCCCCCCATCTTCTTCCCCTTTCATCTCCCCCTCCCTTCTCCCCCCCCTTCTCCCCCTGTTTTTCCCCTTTTCTGCCCCCCCATTCCCCCCCCCCTCTCCTCCCTCCCCTTCCTGAATATGATTTGAATCTAGAGCATTTCCTCATATTTTCTACATTTAAATTACATCAATACTAATGGAATAGCCCAAGGAAGACTGTTTAACAAATCCTTGATGAATCTACACAGATTGAGCTACATTAGTTCATTTTTGTCTTCATTTACCGCCCCCCCGCCCCATTACAAGATCATAGTTATCCAGCATTTTTATAAATTCTCTCCCCGGAGACCACCTCTGCCTAGCACTCCCGGCATAGATTTCATAATCAGTTTCGATTTAATTGTATAAACCATAGAGGCAGTTAGCCATCGGGACTACCAGGCAGAGGAGGATCACTTCAGGCGCCTGCATTGCATGTTTATTGTTGAGTGTTTATGTAAGTATTGTCAGTCTGTATGTTCGTCATCTGTCTATTTGATACTTTGTTTGCAACGTCTTGCAATTAAGGTATCATTTCTTTTAATGATGTGTTGTCAGTGGATTTGAGGTTGTTAACCGTAAAGGAAAGCAACCTAATGTTTTTATAATAGTGTATTTGGTGAATATAACCACAATAAAATTTGATACATTGTTTTTATACATAATCTCGCCAAGTGCCCTTTCTGACCTAGAGTAGCTGTCTGTTTTATCTCTGGGACGCCCGATTTTTGGACCTCCCTAGAGATAGATCTCTTTATATATATATATATATATATATATGCAATTGGCTACGGCCAGAGCCTCCAAAGTGGAGGAGAGGTAGCGAGCGAACTATTACGTTATTATTGAATAGAGAGTGAGTTATTTTATGGTCACTTTTGCAGATATTGCAGTTTCTAATTACATGTTTGTTTTGGGATTCTAGTCGATCCAATCTGACCATATTTCACCTCTAGCCAACGTATACCCCTGACACACCTCATAAGTTATCCATGTTTAAAATTTAATTAATTCCAGTCTAGTACAAAGAGAATTCTTCTGAGAAATGGCATTTATCTTGGGGGAGGATATTGATAGGGAGATAAAGGAAACTTTTGAAGGGGATACACCACAATCCCCGAATAAAATTGAAGAAATTAGGGTGGGATTTAAGGAACATAAAAAACTTTTGATAAAGCACCTAAACAGGAAATGGGACGTCTCGTTTTTAGAAACATATATTCAACATAAAATAGTCCCTAGAGGACTAAGAGACAAGACTATCCCAGCTGAGCATTTACATAATGATAGATTCCTTCCGAAATGGAAGGAACTATGCATCAATCATGGCATAGCAGTTATGACCCTAATAGTGGAAGAAGAAAAAATTCAAATGATAGAACTAAAAAATAAAATAGAAGAAAGCGCCAAGGGATTAGACTTACTAAAAGAAGAGGAAGAGTTTTTAAGGCAAAACAAATTACTAAAAAAAGAAATAGAAAAAGTGCAACAAAACTTGAAAGCAACCAAACAATCAAAATATAGAAGAGATACCCTGGACTTTGAAAGAGACCAGGCCTTTGATTTAACGATTAGAAGAGGGAGGAGTGGCTCGGTACAAAGAGGATCTAGATCTCAGTCACGTAATAGACGAGATAGATCCCCTTCCTCAGCAGAGGAGAATAGTAATAATAAAACAGTGACTTTTTTAGAGGACAGACACCCCCGTAACGAGCAACTCATCCCAAAAGAAACAAAGCGAAAACAAACAGCAAAGGAACAACCCAAGGCAACAAACAGGCGGCTCACGAACAAGAAGCCAAAACCGTTAAAAGTTACATCTAATAAGGTGGGGTCAGAAAAGGACAGGACTATCATTAATCTATCCTCATTTCCCCTAGCTAAGAGACACATCCAGCTATTACAACATGGAATGTCCTTTTCACCAGTGAGCTCCATGGATGAATTTACCGTCTATAAAGACGTGGTATTATACCTCAGAAAGGTATTTCTTAGATCTCTATATGAACAAGACGGTTCCATGGAGCTTAACAATGGTGAATTTGATGAGGACGATCAAAATACGATTGACATTCTTAACTCTTTACTAGATGAAAATGAAATGCCACAAACAACAAATTCCCCAACTAGGAGATTAGCAAATCTAAAGATAAGATCTACAAAAATGCCATCGCTAGGTAAAAATAAATGGTTGAGTATGTTCCTAGAAATGGTTCAGGCTGATTTAGAAGAAATTCCTAGGAAACAGATGGGACACGACAATCTCACCCCAATAGAACGTCAAGCGTTAAAGGAGCTTAAAGAAGCAAAACAAGTTATAATCAAAAGGCGTGATAAGGGTGGTAACATCATCCTTATGGACGATGAAGACTATGAAAGAGAAGCTAAGCGCCTCCTGGGAGACCCTAACACTTATAAAAAATTGGATTACGACCCCTTTCCTGGGGTGGTACGGGAACTGAACAGCAAATTGGATGATGCAGTAGAGGTGGGTCTACTAACAAAAAAGGAGTTTGAATATCTCTCAGTAGATAACTATAATGTTCCCACCTTCTACTGCATCCCAAAAGTTCATAAATCCCTGGAAAAACCTCCAGGGAGACCAATTGTACCTGCCATCCGAGGACCCCTGGACAGAGTAGGCAAATATCTGGATTCCCTACTAAAAACTATGGTAAACGAATTAAAATCGTTCGTCCAAGATACACGCCACGTGCTGGCTAAAGTAGCAGATCTTAGAGTCACAGAGGAAGCATGGTTGGTAAGTATCGATGTAGAGTCATTATATACATCGATACCACACAACTGGGGAATAGCAGCAGTCAAAGGATTCTTGAAAAAAAGTTTTCAGAATTCGGGCCTCAAAATGAATTCCTCATTGAACTTTTGGAATTTGCATTGAACAATAACTTCTTCCAGTTCTCCAAAAAATTCTATCAACAGATTAAAGGCACCTCAATGGGGGCAGCGTGGGCACCAGCCTACGCATGCCTCCATTTGGGATGCTGGGAGGAAGAGGAGGTGTTTGGCCATCCATTGTACCTCGGCCACGTACATACGTGGCTGAGGTACATCGATGACGTGCTGGTCGTGTGGGTGGGTGACATTGATTCTCTACATGAGTTTGTTACAGAACTAAACATCAATCAGCGCAATATACGATTGACCTACGCATACGACCAGCACAAACTGTCTTTTCTAGATTTGACCATCAAACTTGAGGAGGGTAGAGTAAGTACTTGTACCTACCGCAAACAGACGGCAGCAAATACTTTACGTTACTTAGGGCAGATAGTCACCATTCCCCCTGGCTTAAAAATGGAATCCCTACAGGACAGTTCATAAGAATAAAGCGAAACTGTTCTGACATTAAAGATCTGATTAGGGAGTCAAAAGAACTATATAAAAGATTTCGGGAAAGGGGGTACTCCCATCGTCAGATCCGTAGAGCGAAACAAAAAGCAGCAGCACGAACCAGGGAAAGCCTACTAACAGTAAATCAAAAATATGTACCATCAAAAACAACAGAACATAGCCCCGTGAGACTTAATACAACTTACGGAGCACAATGGGGCTCCGTACGTAAAGCTTTGGAAAAAAATTGGAATGTTTTGCTAAAAAATAAAAGCATAGCGAAAATAGTGGGGGAAAGACCCAAGATGGTAGCCCGGAGGTCAAAAAGCATAGGGGATATACTTATACACTCAGAATTCACCAAACAACAAAACTCTACTTGGCTGTCTAAATTCCCACGCAGTAGGGGTATGTTTCCGTGTACAAAATGTCAGATATGCCCATTCGTTGAAAGAACAGATACGTTTAAAGATGCAAAAGGAGAAAAAGAATATGAAATTAGGGAGCTAATAAATTGCTCCACCTCAAGGGTGGTATACATGATCACTTGTCCATGTCCCAAAATGTATGTAGGGAAAACCAAAAGGCCCCTTAAGGTTAGAATAGGGGAACACCTGAGAGATATAAAAAAGGAGAGGGAAAGAATGTTAAAGGGGGTGCAAAAAGAGAAAAAAGAAGAACGACCAGTAGCTAAACACTTCGCACAACACCATCATGGCGAAACAGAAGGCTTAAAAGTAAAAGGGATATATGTTCTGAAGTTACCTGAGAGAAGAGGGGACTTTGATTGTATTCTTTTACAAAAGGAAAAATGGTGGATATATATCCTGAAATCTTTAGCACCCCTCGGTATGAACACCGAGCTAAATTTACAATCATTCTTGAGCCAATGAATTGGCTTGGAATAAAATTAACAAAAAGAATCTTTCCTGGTAATGCATACCATTCAATTCTCCCCCCCCCACGTCCCCTTTTTTTCCCCCTTCCCTTCCCCCCCCTCTACTCCCCCCCCTCCCCCTCCCCCCCATCTTCTTCCCCTTTCATCTCCCCCTCCCTTCCCCCCCCTTCTCCCCCTGTTTTTCCCTTTTTCTGCCCCCCCATTCCTTCCCCCCCCCTCCTCCCTCCCCTTCCTCCCCCCCTCCCCCTCCCTCTATTATCTCTTCTTTATTTAAGGTAAAGACTCTCCAAGGACTCTCTGTGTAACATTGAACCCTTATAGCCACCAGTTTTCCCTTAAACAGTAAGACAATGACTACCACCGAGCGATTTTATTAACCCTTTGATATTTCTTTACGTTGTGTCTACTTATGTGATCTCCCCTGTTTATTAAAAAAGTACTAACTGCACTAGGTCCTCTATCAAACTCCCCAGCAAGCAAACTGTAACACTAAGACTGAAAATGCCTATTGTCCTCTTAATTGGAAATGTGAAAAATAACAAAAGAATTGCCAATTATAAATAAACAAGAAAAGTACAGCAATACGAGTGAAATGCAAAGTAAACATAGAAATATGACAGATGAATAAAAGACAATTACCCAAACTGTCATCTAAGTTTGTCCTTAACTTTTTTGGAACGAAAATAAAAGAAGGAGGAGCGATCACACCCGGTCTTACTATAAAGGAGAGGTGGCGATCAGCCCCCTGAACATCCAGTTGAAGCTACGTAACTTATATGTTGCGAAACGTGTCGACGTGAGCCATATGCAGGGCTGCCATGTCAGTGATCCCTGAAGTACCGCTCGGTAGCAGAGGAGCGGTGTAATGAAGATTTACCGTACGTTAAATGATGGACAGCGAGCTTCTTGTAAGCCTATACTGAATGAGAGTACTGTGGAATAGCGAGCGATCAATCGCCCGACGATCACCCGGTCCACTTGTATACGGCTAACTATACAGCGCAGTGGGATAAGCGAGAGCCTGACCATTGTAATCGAACACCGATCAACAGCTGCTTTATCACCTAAGCACCAACAGCCGGGAAAGGCAAGGAGTCTGCTATACCCTGGAAACATCTGAGTCTATACAAGAAGGGAAGCCGGTAACGTAAAGACAAATATCTGTTTTTGTAAAATCCACAGTATCCTGTCTCTATCAATGGGACTGTTGTACATAGTAAACCCTATATAAATTTATGAGCTACGCCAAGTTTTGGTAAGATCAAAAGGAAAAAGGGACTATTAACACAGTGTCCTCACTACAACTGAACACTCGCATGCACGCAAGTGCCTTAAAAAGCTACTTAATGAATCTGACTTTGAATATGATTTGAATCTAGAGCATTTTCTCGTATTTTCTACATTTAAATTACATCAATACTAATGGAATAGCCCAAGGAAGACAGTTTAACAAATCCTTGATGAATCTACACAGATTGAGCTACATTAGTTCATTTTTGTCTTCATTCACCGCCCCCCTTTTACCGCCCCCCGCCCCATTACAAGATCATAGTTATCCAGCATTTTTATTAATTCTCTCCCCGGGGACCACCTCTGCCTAGCACTAGATTTCATAATCAGTTTCGATTTAATTGTATTAACCATAGAGGCAATTAGCCATCGGGACTACCAGGCAGAGGAGGATCACTTCAGGCGCCTGCATTGCATGTTTATTGTTGAGTGTTTATGTAAGTATTGTCAGTCTGTATGTTCATCATCTGTCTATTTGATACTTTGTTTGCAACGTCTTGCAATTAAGGTATCATTTCTTTTAATGATGTGTTGTCAGTGGATTTGAGGTTGTTAACCGTATAGGAAAGCAACATAATGTTTTTATAATAGTGTATTTGGTGAATATAACCACAATAAAATTTGATACATTGTTTTTATACATAATCTCGCCAAGTGCCCTTTCTGACCTAGAGTAGCTGTCTGTTTTATCTCTGGGACGCCCAATTTTTGGACCTCCCTAGAGATAGATCTCTTTATATAATTAGGTTTGGTAAGAGCATATGTTTACAGAGGCCCTTCCCCCTCCATTGATATGTAAATAAACCAGATGGATAGGTTTTGGAGCTGAGCAGAGGAAGTTGGTGTATGCAGGAAATGGGTGGGAGGGACTTGGGGAGAGTTGGAAAGAAACATGTGTTTGAACAACAGAGATGTGTTTGGAAGGACAAAGAGGAAGACATGGCTTCTGGAAGCTGGATAACTTTGGAGACGCTTTTGTGAGTTGGACTCTGAGCAAGGAACTATGAAGGACAACTTGACCCCTAAGTTGAGTAACTGTTTAGTTTACTTAATGTGTACATATTGTACATGCTTATATTTGTAGGCATATTTTGTAAGCTATAAGCTGTGTTGTATTGTGCATCCTACAGTTTGTACGTGCAGATTTTTCCCTGTTTAGTAAAGCATTAATACACTTCAAAAGTCTAAGCTTCCTTGGTTTTACCACAAGAACTTAATAGACGGAAAGCCTTACAATAGGGGCTTGTGGCCTGGATTTGTGCTAAAATTTCAACTGAAGCAGATCTGTTTTCTGTGGTGTGTTTGTTGCTTGTGCTGGAGGAAGATGCTGTGTACACTGTTTAGGAAGAGTATGGCTGCAAAGGTTTCTAGTGTCCAGGAGGACTTGAAGGCGTGCACCCTTCCTATCTGGGCCAGAAATAGTCAGTGGATGTCTGTTGCAAAGGAGCTGGCTGGATATGCTTTTCCCTTGAACAGAGCTTGGGGGGATGGAGTCTCTGATCTTTCCTCAGATTTTAGTCTCAAAAGTTTTAGGTTTAGTAAGGGAGAGATGCGGGCAGTTGCTGTGTTTGGTTTGCATTTCCTGCATGCTCTACATATTGAATCTGAAAAGAGGGAAAAGGCAGAATTAGAAAGAGATTTACTGAAGGAGCAGCTTGCAGTGGCATCCAAGTGTTTGGAAGAAACTGCTAGCAAGGCAAAAAATTTAGAAAGAAGGGTAATCAAAGTTAAACCTGCAGTGGCTTCGAAGTGTGTTCAAACCCCTGTAGGCCGAGCTGAAGATTTGAATGAGCGGTGTGCAGCCCTCATGACCAAGTCTAATGATGATCTAACAAAGGACAAAGGCCCAAAGCCTGTAAGCAGAAGTAGGACATATGCCACTGTTACTTCTCATAACCAGGAAGCAGAGGATTTCATCAGCTCAAATGACAGAGTTGATTCAGATACAAGGAAGGCAAGGCCTATGATCTCCAGGAGACACATGTGGATTGATTTACTCAAGGTGGGGGTCCCTAGAGAGGAAATAGATGGGATTCCTACACCAGCATTGTTTAGGAAGTGGAAGCAAATGATTGGGAATGGTAGATTCAGTCACATTAAGTGTTTCTGTTGCCATAAAATGAGGCATTTTGCAAAAATGTGCCATGCTGTGAAGACTGGACAACAGCAGGCCTCTGTGCTTCCCAGGACAGCACAGAGAGACATGCAAGTTTATTCATTATGATGGAAGTCAATGCCTTTCCGTGAAAGTGTTTCAAGGCAACAGTGGGCATCCTACAATAGGTTTGCAGTTAGAAATGGGCAGATAGAGACATGTGAGCAGTGAGCTATGTTTTTGGCACAGTTGGAAGGAACATATAATCTGTTTTGTATCTTACTCTTTTCAGGTATTGAGCATCGAGAGGTGGAGCAGGTAGAGCAGATGACCATGCTGGATGGGAGGAGCCAGACCAGAAGAGAGCCTAAGGAAGATGCGGATGATTTCCTGATGGTGGATGAATTGGAGTGGACTTTCATCTGAGCATTTTCTTATGACCAAGAAGACAAGAGACTTTAATTTGGGACATTCTTTACAAGCTGCCAAAAGACATTGTTAACCCTGCTCAAAAGTAATGTTGCAGCCTTCCAGGGACAAATAAATCGTCTGACCGCCCGGAAGATGGGGGTCGAAAGGGAATTTTTTCCTCCCATTTACAATACAGGGGTTTATTTCGCCCTTTCCTGGACAAAAGGCTTTAAGAAGTTTCCTATATTATCCTATAAAGTCAAGAGGTGGTATGTGTTGCTATGGCCATTTGTATTGTCTTGATAGCAATAATATAGGAAAATAAAGGCCGATTGGCCAAACGCTGCACTAAAATTGTACTTAATTGATTAAATTATAAAATCAAAAAATTAGCAGAACATGAGCAGCCAGCACCAAGAGTCTGCAATACAAAACCCAAATCATAAATTATATATAAAAGTGCGGCGCTAAATTCTTATAGACGAAAAAAATGCATTATGTGAAAACCATACTGAAACCAGAAAACTAAGGCAGACAATAATAAATGATGCTAATATGTGGCTAATAGTCCTCAAATGTGGATCAGTGTAATCCAGAATGGCAGTGTTCAAAGTTCCAAAGCATTTACAAAATAAAACAAAGTAGGTGGTCAGTGATAGTGTGATCAACACTGTGATGAAGAAGGAGTCCCTTGTACCATAAAGCAAAACACCCAGGTGAGTAGGTTGTCTCCTTACCAGCTGTGAAGACCAATAAGTTGGTCTCACCGAGCCCAGGGAATTATAGTCTCCCAAAAACCTTACAGGGACTCCGGGACTGTGTAATGAGATCAGCCAGAGACACAAAGCAGAGTAGAGTGTGGGAGAGATACACAGCAATAAAACTGCTGACCATAGACGGAACAACCCCTGGTCCCTTTCATCCTTTTCTGATGACACGGATGCCACAGTCCTGGAGTCCCTGTAAGGTTTTTGGGAGACCATAATTCCCTGGGCTCAGTGAGACCAACTTATTGGTCATCACAGTGTCGATCACACTATCACTGACCACCTACTTTGTTTTATTTTGTAAATGCTTTGGAACTTTGAACACTGCCATTGTGGATTACATTGATCCACATTTGAGGACTATTAGCCACATATTGTTTGTGCGGTCATCAGTTACTTATATGGGATTACCAATGTCACTTGGGTGATTTATTTATTTTTCTTACTATTAGCATAATTTATTATTTATACAAAAATAAGGAAAAACACTGTGCTTAGGATAGGCCTACACAGTAACAGGAAAGGTTGCTGCCTCCCCTAAAAACGGAAACACTCACAAGGAGTGTCCCAGATTAGAATATAAATGAGGAAAAAAGGGGGGTGTATGGCGTTACCTAAAAAACTGCTGTATCAAGGAAAGAATCAAATAGAGATATTAAATTATACTATTAAGTGAGCTAAATGATATATAGAAGATTTCCTGCCTCAATAATTTTTAATGAATAAACGGACCAATTTTTTTAAAATTTACTACACCATGGAAGCTCTTTCTTTATATATCCTTTGACATATGAATGATGGGCACATCAGAATCAACTACTCAATAAGGATATATCTGGAACATCCATTGCGGACATCAGGGAGCAGTGACCTCCATAATAAGCACTACAGTCCCACTACCCCTGTAGGGGTATCTGGATTCAGTGAGTAGGAATTCTGAAGGGGGAGCACAGAAGTCACCTGGAATAATATTTAAGCACCAAAGTCACCTTGATGTTGTCCAGATTTGATGCAGATACCACTATGCATATGGAACTTTTATATTTTTTCCTTTCTTCATTTTTTTCTTTCTTTCTGCATACTAGAGACTTTGTGTTCTCTCTGCTAATAGCCATAATTACCTAGGGACCACTGCACTAATTATTATATATGTCCTGGAGGATCCCATCAAGGGGGTTTCTGATTCCCACTGATGTGACAATCTGTAATTCCTATATAGATGTGATAGTGTTATATGTGAATTGGAGGTGCTTTACATGTACATTTTTTCCTTTTCTCCTTGGATTATCTCCTGTACACAGTCTTTTTCCATCTCCACTGCACTGCACACCTATATACCACCCAGAGCTATAGGCTGGGTATTTAGGTTTATATGATATACCTCCTCCTTTTCACTTATTGAGGCAGGAAATCTTCTATAATTTATTATTGTCTGCCTTAGTTTTCTGGTTTCAGTATGGTTTTCACCGAATGCATTTTTTCATCTATAAGAATTTAGCGCTGCATTTTTATATATAATTTAAGCAATAATATAGAGTTAGGTTTGGTAAGAGCATATGTTTACAGAGGCCCTTCCCCCTCCATTGATAGGTAAATAAACCAGATGGATAGGTTCTGGAGCTGAGCAGAGGAAGTTGGTGTATGCAGGAAATAGGTGGGAGCGGCTTTTGGAGAGTTGGAAAGAAACATGCGTTTGGACAAGAGAGATGTGGTTTGGAAGGACAAAGAGGAAGACATGGCTGCCAGAAGCTGGATAACTTTGGAGACGCTTTTGTGAGTTGGACTCTGAGCAAGGAACTATGAAGGACATCTTGACCCCTAAGTTGAGTAACTGTTTAGTTTGCTTAATGTGTACATATTGTACATGCTTATATTTGTAGGCATATTTTGTAAGCTATAAGTTGTGTTGTATTGTGCATCCTACAGTTTGTATGTGCAGATTTTTCCCTGTTTAGTAAAGCATTGATACACTTCAGAAATCTAAGCTTCCTTGGTTTTACCACAAGAACTTAATAGATAGATGGAAAGCATTACAGAAGGAGTTAACACTGGGGATGATCAAAGGGTTAATGTGCTCCCTAGTGTGTGTTCTAACAGAAGGGGGGAGTGGAAGGGGAAGAGATAGTGTAGGGGAAGAGATAGATCACTGCTCATACTCTGTATGAACAGACGAACTGTCACTTCTCTCCTCAGAGAACCGGAAACTATGTGTTTACACACACACAGATGCCGGTTCTCCATATACCCCGAGTGATCGTAGGAGCCCGGCAGTGATCGCGACCGCCGGGCACTCGCATCAGCTCCATGGGCGAGCAGAGGGCGCGCGCACGCCCCTAGTGGCCACAGGGCGAAGCGACATTACATAACGTTGTTTTGCCCAGCCGAGCCATTCTGCCGCAGTACAACTTCGGCGGCTGGTCGGCAAGTGGTTAAGGATTCACATTATAACTAAGGATGAGCCGAACACCCCCCGGTTTGGTTCACACCAAAACATGCGAACAGGCAAAACGCTTGAGCGAACATGCAAACCCAATAAAGTCTTATATGCAAGTTATTGCCATAAAAAGTGTATGGAGACCCGTGTACTGCCCCAGGGGACATGTATCAATGCAAAAAAAGTTTTTAAAACAACCATTTTTTTTAAATATCATGCCTGGGGGGGTCTCCTTAGTCTGCCCGTAAAGTGGTGCATCTGTGCAATGTGTAGAACAGTCCTGCAGCAAAACTACATTTCTAAAGGAGAAAATGTCATTTAAACTTGCTTGCGGCTATAATGTATTGCTGGCTCCTGGCAATCTAGATAAAAAAATCAAGGGAAAGATCGCATGGGTCCCCCCCCAGTCCATACCAGGCCCTTCAGGTCTGGAATAAAAAACAGCAAGATCGCCTGTCAGTGTTATGAGGTCTGTGTTGTTTGCAACACAGAGCTCCCTTCCCTTAATGATGGAGCCGAATAAGGCATGCCAGCAATCAATCATTGGCCAGTAGCCACTGATCAGCTTGTGTTGTACCAAATAACAGCACAGCTAGGGAGGTGGTCACCCGCACGCGTTCCCCCTACCCAGAAGCACGGATCACATATCAGATATATCTGCCTGGGGTGGTTGGCAAATGCCAGAAGTAGTTTTTAAGGCTTTTCTACCCACTTTTATTTAAAAGAAAGTCAAAAGTTCATACAGGTATGTCTTCCCACGCAGGGGATTCCCAACATCAATACAACCAAAACATAGAAATCAGCCTCCTGACTCTCTTGGCAGCTTTACTGCTCCAATTAGTACCTTTTGGTCTTCCTGACCATCAAACATGTCTCAGTGTTCTTGCATAGAAGCTGTACCTCAGCTCTTTGTCTTTCCTTGCAGCTCCCTGCTGCTCTGTCCCTCATGGACTCTCTCTCAGGCTCGGTCCTTGGCCTGTCCTAACCTGGACAGCATGGTGCAGACAAGCACCTCTCACTGCTCCCTTCACACACTGACCCCCTCGGGAGGGTGGGCACTGAGCTCTAACTTTGGATCTAATATGAATTCAACACACACCTGCATCGTTAATTAACATGATTCCTACAAAATCTGGCCTAGACCGCCATATTAAGCAGTGGCAGGGGCTAACCCTGCCACAATATGTACAGCCAGCAAGAACAGGTTAACATGGAATATATCCTCTTAGATTAAGTCCAATGTACTTTTAATATTTATTATTATTGATAGAAGATTTTTGTTGTTTTTATATGCTTTACATGCACAAAAAGGATGCTATAATAATTTTCAAATAGCAAGTAGAGAAATAAATGATGACCATATGGTTTTCTTTCCTCTATAATAAGAAAACATTATTAATCAGAACATGCCCATTGTTGTATTCCAAGAGCTATATCTCCAAAACAGCCTCAAACAAATGTTATATTTGTAATGAATTATGTAATGAATCTTATTAAATATTTCCTCTTATTTCTTATACATATATGAATGAAATGATGATGAGATTTTAAAACTGTTTTGGATATACAATATAGCTGGGTTGCATATGATGGGTGAGGTTGTATTTTTAAACACAACCCTTTAAAATAAAGTAGCAATAGGGTTTGATGAATCTTGTTTGAAATGCTTGAACCTGCAGGATTCAATGTGCAGCAGGTGCCATATGGACCATGAGGACTTAATTCAAATTCATATGCTAAGGTTTTGTCCCAAGCTCCATAGGTATTGGACCATGGTCATCAATTAATGAAGCCTTATAAATGGATGTCTAATCGGACCCTAAGCAATGTATTTTAGGTATATTGGATGAACTGGTTCCACAAAACCATACTAGAAAGACAGTTTCTGGGGATCTTTTTTTAAGTGCCTTATTTATTCCTAGAGTGGTTGCCTAGCTAAATTTGAGAAGTTATGGAAGGGATGGTTTATCCCCAATAGACCTGATATTGCATAAACTTATATAGATTATTCTATGCTTTACTTTGAGCAGTTCCTACTCTGATGTAACTTATGCAACTTCTGAATGGGTGAGTATAATAATTCACTGATGTATTATGGAACTGTGCAGAGATTTTGACCAAATGTCAATGTCTGAGATGTACTGTATGTTCACTGACTGTCAAACACTGTGAAGCACTTTATTGTTTCTTGTTACTGAATGTCTGCTCTGGATCTGTTTATTGATTTCTGATTAAATAAAAGAAAATTGCAGAGAACCTTGATGTAATCTGAACCCATTAAAATCTATGGTGGTGAATCTTGTTGTCAAACTAACACAAAACTCTAGTTTAAAAAAATCAATTTAATTCACCCTCCCCTTGACCCAAGAAACTGTGAGCAACGAGGATTCCATAACTTCCTGTTCTCTGTTTACCTGGCTGTTAGCAGCCAAGAAAGCAGCTAATCAGACCGATATGTGTCTGATTGGCTGCATTGTGGGCCAGAGGAGAGATCTGGGGTCTGTTAGACCCCAGATCTCTCCATAAAGAGGACCTGTCACGGCCCATGATGTTTTTCATCCCTGGTGATAGCAATAAAGTTAATACCAAATAAATTATAAAGACAGTGTAAAAAAAATTGTTTTAGATAAGATAAATAATAAAAAAAATGTAAGCTCCCCGCCCCTCCTTGCTTATGCACAAATGCGAATGCATAAGTAAGCCCCACATATTGCACCACACATGTGAGGTATCATTTCAAACATCAGAGTGAGAGCAATAATTCTAGTGTCAGACCTCTTCTGTAGGGATGAGCCAAACAACCCCCAGTGCGAACATGCGAACACCACTAAAGTATATGGGAAGCGAATGTGAAAAATCAAAAGTGCTAATTTTAAAGGCTTATATGCAAGTTATTGCCATTAAAAACGTTTGGGGACCTGGGTCCTGTCCCAGGGGACATGTATCAATGCAAAAAAAAGTTTTAAAAATGGCAGTTTTTTCAGGAGCAGTGATTTTAATAATGCTTAAAGTGAAACAATAAAAATGAAATATTCCTTTAAATATTATGCCTGGGGGTCTCCTTAGTCTGCCTGTAAAGTAGGGCATCTTTCTCATGTGTATAACAGTACCACAGCAAAAGGACATTTCTGAAGGAAAAAATGTCATTTAAAACTGCTTTCGGCTGTAATGTATTGTCGGATCCCGGCAATATAGATTAAAATCAATAAAAGAAATGGCGTGGGTCCCCCCCAGTCCATTACAAGGCCCTTCAGGTCTGGTATTGATATTAGAGTGAAATCCCGCACCAACATTTTAAAAAAAATGGCATGGTGTCCCCCAGGCCCCCAGGCACTATATACTCTGAACAGCAGTATATATACTATACGGATTGCACTATATACTCTGCAGAAAAATTGGGCCTTAGGTGTTGGTGGTGCCAGAACACTGTAACCCCTCATAGTTACTCTTATTGGGTGCAGGAACGGGCCCTGCTGTGAAATATTATATCAAAAATTGTAATAACATACCCCTGTTAAACAGAGGCCAAAAAATTGGGCCCGGGTGGTAGTGGTGCCCTAAACCAAAAATATTGTTGGAAGCTAACATCATCAAGATTGAGGAGGAATAGGATAGGCAGTATAGGCAGTCTTCAAGGGATCCCAGATCCATAGCAAATTCAATCAGTTACATCAGCATCAGGTGCTTGATAGCTGCTGATTCGGGACTGATTAATTTTTATAAATGTGAGCCTATCAACGGAGTCTGTGGACAGGCACACTCTTTGATCCATTACAAACTGTCATGAGAGGGTTTACCTGTTGGTGGCGCTATCGGTCTCTTGGATCGCAGTACCAGTGTCCAGCAGCGGGTGTCTTCCAACACCTAGGACCTGTAGTAAGAGGACTCTCCTGCTGGTGGCACTGTTGCATCCTTGGGCCGCAGTACCGGTGTCCACCAGCGGGTGCACTCTGGCAGTGTGGAGCAAACAGCACCCTCTGCGCTCAGCTGTAACATGAGGTCAATTACTACAGCCTTATAAATACCCATCAATCCCTCACATCCTTGCCTTGGTGTCTTTCTCCCTGTGCCCTGACCTTGCTGCCTGTATCCTGACCGTGAACCTGTTTCTGTCCTGTCCTTATCTGATCTGATCCGATCCCTAGCCCATCCTGTACTTGTCCCTCCTGATTCCCTTGGATCCCTGCTCTGCAGCCTATCCATCCATTCTCTCCCTGTCCTGCTGGTTTCCCGTCCTTACCCATCTGCTGGCCTCCCTGTGTATGACCTTGGCCTGGCTTTGTTTATGATTCCGGTATCTCCATTTACTTGTATATACTATTTGTTGTTTGTGGGTCTGTGGTTGGTTTTGCACTGTTTATATTTCTCTTACTTGTCACTTATTAATTAAACACCATTATTTTTTCACTTACATGCGTTTCTGGTTTCCTCTGTGCAGTCCACACAGTCTGGTCTATTAAATCCTCTAACACAAATCCTCCAGCAGCACTGAATGTGCATTCAGAAAGCACACTGCATGCAGGACAGGCCAGTAGCTTGATTGCATATTGAGCAAGTTCTGGCTAGTGGCCCATCCTCAAGACCCAGTAACCCAGTGAATGCTCTGTTGGAATGGTCTCCATGTCTGCTCTTGCCCCTAGATATTCCTGCACCATATAATGCAGACACAGGTGATGGTTGCTTGAACTGATCAGACCTTGGCGCTGAGGACCGAAAAATTGTTTAAAAGCATCAGTCAGCCGGTCACCCTCTCCACCATTCTTCCTCTGATTGAATGAAGCCTCAGCAACATGTTGTCCAGCACCAGGAAATGGTAACCCCGCCAGGGTCTGGAAATGCGTTTCACAAACCTTTCTTCAAAGCCTCCTTTCATCCTCTGCTCCCCCTGCTAAGGCAGGATGAGTTCTTCAACTTTACCCTTGTAACGTGGATCAAGAAGGGTTGCCAGCCAGTAATGATCCCTCTCCTTGATACCACAAATCCTTGGGTCCTTTTGCAGGCTTTGCAGAATCAGGGAGGCCATGCATCGTAATTTTGCAGAGGCATTCGTTTCTGAGTCGTCTGGGTTACTAAGGATCACATTATCCATAACTACCTTCTCCCAGCCACATTCAACTTCCTTGGGTTTCTGGGGACTGAACACCATCCCTTGAAGACTGCTGCTGAGTGTTTTACAGTATCTTCTATAGTCGGGAAGATACTGGAGAGTTTAATAAAAGACTATATAGACGAGTTCTTGCTGGATAAAAATATTTTAAGCAACAGACAGCATGGATTCATGAAAGACAGAAGTTGTCAAACAAACCTGATTTCTTTTTATGAGGAGGTAAGTAAAATCTTGGACTGAAGGGTGGCAGTGGACATGGTGTCCTTGGATTTTGCAAAAGCGTTTGACACAGTTCTCCACACACGGTTCATGTGTAAGGTAAAGTCTACAGGCTTGGAAATATCAGTTTGTAAATGGATAGAAAACTGGCTAAAAGACAGAATTCAGAGAGTAGTGGTTAATGATTCTAATGCCCCATACACATGGTCGGATTTTCCGACGGATGATGTGTGATAGGACCTTGTTGTCAGAAATTCCGACCGTGTGTGGGCTCCATCACACATTTTCCATCGGAATTTCTGACACACAAAGTTTGAGAGCAGGATATAAAATTTTCCGACAACAAAATCCGTTGTCGGAAATTCTGATCGTGTGTACACAAATCCGACACACAAAGTGCCACGCATGCTCAGAATAAATAAAGAGATAAAAGCTATTGGCCACTGCCCCGTTTATAGTCCCGACGTACGTGTTTTACGTCACTGTGTTTAGAACGATCGGATTTTCCGACAACTTTGTGTGACCGTGTGTATGCAAGACAAGTTTGAGCCAACATCCGTTGGAAAAAATCCATGGATTTTGTTGTTGGAATGTCCGAACAAAGTCCAACCGTGTGTACGGGGCATTACTCTGAATGGTCTAAGGTTATCAATGGTGTACCCCAAGGTTCAGTGCTGGGACCCTTACTTTTTAATATCTTTATAAATTATATTTGGTCTGGGATTAAAAATAACATTTCTGTCTTTGCAAATGACACTAAGCTATGTAGTGGAATAACGTCTTTACAGGATGTCTCCAATTTACAAGCCAACCTCAATGCACTGTCTAATTGGGCAACTACAGTACGTGGCAGATGAGGTTTAATGTTGATAAATGTAAAGTTATGAACTTGGGGGCTAAGAATATGCATGCATCATACATACTAGGGGGAGTACAGCTGGGGGAATCAATGACGGAGAAGGATCTGGGGGTTTTGGTAGATCATAAGCTCAATAATAGCATGCAATGCCAAGCTGTGGTTTCCAAAGCGAGCAAAGTCATTTCTTGTATTAAGAGAGGTATGCACTCCAGAGAGAGAGATATCATTTTGCCCCTGTACAATTTATTAGTAAGACCTCATCTGGAATATGCAGTTCAGTTTTGGGCACCAGTTCTCAAAAAGGAAAACGGAGAACTGGAGAAAGTTCAGAGAAGGGCAACCAAACTGATAAGAGGCATGGAGGAGCTCAGTTATGAGGAAAGATTATAAGAACTGAATTTATTCACTCTTGAGAAGAGGAGATTAAGGGGGGATGTGATCACCATGTATAAATATATAAGGGGTCCATATAGTGAACTTGGTGTTGAGTTATTCACTTTACGGTCAACACTGAGGACAAGGGGGCACTCTTTACATCTAGAGGAAAAGAGATTTCATCTCCAAATACGGAAAGGTTTCTTCACAGTAAGAGCTGTGAAAATGTGGAATAGACTCCCTCCAGAGGTGGTTCTGGCCAGCTCAGTAGATTGCTTTAAGAAAGGCCTGGATTCTTCCCTAAATGTACATAATATAACTGGGTACTAACATTTATAGGCAAAGTTGATCCAGGAAAAATCAGATTGCCTCTCTGGGATCAGGAAGGATTTTTTTTCCCTGCTGTAGCAAATTGGATCCTGCTTTTCTGGGGGGCGGGGTTCGCCTTCCTCTGGATCAACTGTGGGTATAGGATTGAGTATATGGGATTGTATATTTTTTATTTTATTTATTTATTTATTGTGCTTAAACTAGATGGACTTGTGTCTTTTTTCAACCTAACTATGCAGCTATGCTGACATAATCCTCCTCCTCTTCTTTCTGTGTGTTTGGCGGACCCGCAGGAATGCTTTCTGGATAAAGGGGGCCTTGAGAGGAAAGGAAGTCCTCCTTTTCCTTCTGCTGTTGTGCCTCAAGTACAATGTCCATGATTCCACAAAGTGTATGCTCCAACAGGAAGACTAGAGGGACAGTGTCACTGATGCATGCATTGTCGCTGCTCACCATCCTTGTGGCCTCCTCAAATGGTGACAGGATAGTGCATGCATCCCTGATCAGTAGCCACTGGCGTGGCGAAAAGAAGCCAAGCTCCCCTGACCTTGTGCTGGTGCCATACTCACACAGGTACTCATTGATAGCCCCGTGCTGGGTTTGCAGCTGCTGCAGCATTGCCAACGTTGAGTTCCACCTGGTGGGCATATCACAAATGAGGCGGTTGGTGGGCAGGTTGCATTCCCTTTGAATGTCAGACAGCCAAGCACTGGCAATGTATGAGCAGCGGAAATGACCACAGACTTTTCTGGCCTGCCTCAGGAGATCTTGTAAGCATGGGTACCTGGTCAAGAACCGCTGCACCATCAAATTCAGGAAGTGTGCCATACATGGAACATGGGTCATGGGTCAAGTGTCCCTGTCGAAGGGTTGAGAGAAACTTGGTGCCATTGTCGCATACAACCATTCCTGGCTGAAGCTGGTGTGGCGTCAACCACCTCTGAGCCTGCCCCTGCAGAGCTGACAGAATCTTTACCCCAGTGTGGCTCCTGTTCCCTAGGCAGACCAACTCAAGCACCGCATGGCATCTTTTTGCCTGACTGCTTGCGTAGCCTCTTGAACGCACTGCTGGTTCAGAGGAAAAATCTGCAGAAGAGACCATAGAGGAAGAAGAGGAGGGGTGGAGGAGAGAGCTGTGGCAGAATAACCACTAGCTTTTTGGAGGCGTGGTGGCAGAACAAGTTCCAACAACACTGAACCCTGTCCTGCATCCTTCCCAGCTGCCAGCATAGTTACTCAGTGCGCCGTGAAGGAACGGTAACATCCCTGCCCATGCCTGCTGGACCATGAATCAGCTGTAATATGAACCTTACTGCTGACTGCCCTGTCCAACGAGGCCAAAACATTGCCTTCCACATGCTGGTAGAGAGCTGAAATGGCGTTTTGGAACCTGCCACTGTTGTACAGCACATTCCACAAATTCACGAAAGGGAGCAGAGTCTATCAGCTGAAAAGGCAGCAGTTGCAGTGCTAGCAATTTGGCCAAGCATTTAGATGCTGAGCATGTGGATGCTGGGACCAAATTTCTTTTTACGGTTCAGCAACTGGGGTAGGGAAATTTGCCTGCTAAAATCAATTGGTGGTGTACTGCTAGCAGATTGTCTGCAAGTACTTGGAACACCTATTGCTATACCTTCATTCCCCTCAGTGCAGGTTTTTGAGAAGAATGGAGGTATAGTAGGATTGGAGATACCAAATGAGGAGCAAGGAGAAGCCCGCCTTTTTCTATGATGTGGGTCTTTCAAGTGCTGTTGCCAACGAACTGCATGGCAGGTCGTCATATGTATGGTGAAGCATGTGGTGCCCAAGCGGCTGCTGTTCTGGCCACGCTTGATTCACTTCAGAAATAGGTTGCAAACAGCAACAGTGTGATCTGCTGCACACGTGTTGAAAAAGGCCCACACCAAGGAACTTTTAAAAGTCAGAGGGAAGTCAGCAGCACCCTGCACCTGCAGATCTCTGCAGTGTGATGCAATAGGGTGGCTGCCCTTAAGCTGCCCCCTAGAGGACATCCTGAATCGTTGTGCCTCCTCCTCCTCACTTTCCTTCGCTCTTTTCTCAAGCATCCAAGTACAGTCAGTGACCTCATCATTCCCTCCCTCCTCGTCACTGGAGCAAACTTTGCAGTATGCTGCAGCTGGGGGAACATGACAGCCAGTTTCTTGTCCTTTTGTGGCACCCTGTCAGAAACCATGAATCAGACTGAGACAGAAGTACAGTTAAATCACACTTGTTTAATAATAATAATAATAATAATAATAATAATAATAATAATAAAAAGGCAAACAGAGTAAACATAGTCAACACAGCCAGAGATCAGGAATGTGAATGGATAGTCAGACAAGCCAAAACATCAGGGAGCCAGAGATGAGCGTAGTAGAACTGCAAGCAGGATCTGGAGCCAGAAGGAATGCCAGCCAAGCATGTCTTTAACAGGAACACAGGAAAGCATCTCTAGAGATGTGACCAAGGCGAAGACAGAGATCATCTGGGCTGGATGGCGTAAGTAGGCAGGACTGACAAGCAGGATATCATCAATAGGTGAGTCCTTGTGGAGAGAAAGGAGCTGGCAATTAGCCGACAGCTGAGAGGCCAGCTTTTAGAAGGAAGGGCTGAGCCCAGCCCTGACACACCCCCCTCTCTCTAGGTTCACGTTACTCCCTTCCTCAACCTGGGAATCAACATCGGAGCCTTCAAATCGCTGCGCATCCTCCAGCAGCATGTAACCGACACTGTAGTCGAATAATTCTGGGGACACCTCCGTGCATGATAGTGGGGCTAAGGAAAGAGTGACTGTGGACAAGGAGCCAGTGGAATAGGCCACTTTGGCAGCTGCTTTGGAAGGCAAACTACTCTGAGCCTGGGTGACAGAGGATGAAGTGGATGAGGATGGCTTTGTTATCCACTGCACCAACTCTTCTGCATGTTGTGGCTCAATAACATGGCAAACAGCAGAAATAAAGGACAAGCATGCCCCACGGCCACCTGCAGAGGATGCACCATGTCTACAACCAGCACTATTGACTGTAGACACAGAGGCTGCTTGCCCTCTTTTAGTGGCCTGTGAGCATCTGCCTCTCCTTGGTGGCCTTCCAAACATGATGTATTTTTTGCTTTACAACACCACACTAAACTGTATATTATACTGTGTACACTGCCTGAAGTGTATTACAGTATATATGTATATATAGGCTACACTGAATGCAGAGTGTATATATATATATATATATATATATATATATATATATATATATATATATATATATATATAAATATATATTGAACTTCAAAACTGCCTTAGATGAGCTGAATGATACCTATCTGGCTACCTGTGCGATCTGTGTCTGGCGAGATCTGTGCCGGTAGTGACCCCTTTCGTTGGGGTGTTGGAATATCGCCCCCCTGGTTTCCATTTGGATAAAGGCCCTGGCCGGGTAACAGGTCGCAGGCTTTTAAAGCCTGCCTTAGGGTAAGCGAGCACTTTATGTGGTGTCATCACTGCGGTGTGGTGGAGGATTTACTTAGTCACTGCATTGGAAGATTATTCACATGGGCTTAAGGCTTTGAACATTATTTATTTATACAGATGGACGATTTTTACAACCCATGTACCTTTTTTTGCTAATCATCACAGTTTATGTTAAAGCATTTGGTTTATCACTGTTATTAGCGCTGCTACCAACTATTCCATACCTTTTTGTGTGTATCCCACTTATAGCAGCTGCTTCCACTTGTTGGTTTTAGTTTTTAACATTTATTGCTGTCTTCTCACATATTTTCACCACCTGTGATATAGTATTTATATAATTCAATTCTTAATAGCTAATGTTTTCACTTATTTTGTATAGCGCTGTATTTTTTATATATATATTAATACACCGCCTGAAGTGTATTAGAAACACCACCGAATAAACTACACTGGCTACACTGGATGCAGAGTGCAGAGTATATATATATATATATATATATATATATATATATATATATATATATATATATATATACATATATACACACACACTAACTGAATAACCTGCCTGCTTAATCTAACTCAAGCTATCTCTCTGTCCATGCCAACAACACTACACACAGCCGCTATGTCAGCAGCCTTATAGAGTGTGGGACATGGACTTAGTCCCCCTGAGCCATGATTGGCCAAAGGCACCCTGACAATTATGGCTCTCTTAGCAGAGGGCGCTGTGATTGTCCAAAGCATGCAGGTCAAGTGCATGCTTTGGCCAATCATCATACAGCAATGTACTGTAATCTGGCATTATGGGGCATTCCGTGGCGCTTAAATTTCCCATGAACGCAAATTGCCGTAGCTATATGTTGGATCCTTAGGACACTATAGCAGGCGTGCACGCACCACCGATGGTGCGCTCGTGTGTAAGCAGCGTGTTACCAGGGCCGATGTTCGCCGGGCACCCGCGATTGCTCCTGACAGAACGAGAATGGGGATCTGTGTGTGTAAAGTAGCTTTAGCAGCAACACGTTTTTTTTCATCCACCAGTAATAGGCATTGCTTTGACTGCTAGGTAGAAATCTGTTAGTACTTCACTGGAGCTGTTCCTGTTCTAACTAATGCAAAACTGTCCTGTTGCGGGCCAGTTTCTATCAAGGCCAACGTGTACTAGGAACAGAGAGTATAGACAGTTTTTTACTACAATATTTCACCTGATACAGTAGTGTAAACTTGGAAATAGCTATATTATATATGAGCAAAGCTAGGCCCAAATGTACTGAAGTCAAAAAGCACAGAAATTAGTTTGACTACAATTTGACTACAAGAATAAAGTTACTACAGAGGATACGGAATTGTAAATTGGTCAGATGCAGAGCAATGAATAGGGGATAATATGCCTAACTGGAATATTCCTAACTTACTTTATTTATAGGAATCAAAAGTGATGTATTATGAGATGGTGTATGTGAGCAGTGTTCTTGTGTTTTATTTTTTCCTCTGAAATTATGAAACTGGCTACTGCGAACCAAAGATAAAGAAAAGATGATTATAACAAGTGAATGTCCAGCTTTGACCACTTCAATACAGGGCACGTTCCCCCTTCCTGCCCAGGCCAATTTTCAGCTTTCAGCGCTGTCATATTTTAAATGACAATTGCGCAATCAAGCAACACTGTACCCAAACTAATTTTTTAGCATTTTTTTTCCACCAATACAGCTTTATTTTGGTGGTATTTGATCACCACTGGGTTTTTTATTTTTTGCTAAACAAATAAAAGAAGACCAAAAATTTTGAAAAAGCAAAAACATATTCCTTTGTTTCTGTTACAAAATGTTGTAAATAAGTATGTTTTCTCCTTCACTGATGGGCACTGATGAGGCTGCGCTGACGGTCACTGATAAAGTGGCACTGATGGGCACTGATGATGAGACACTAATATGCAGCACTGATGGGCACTGATAGGTGGCACTGAGATACAGCACTGATGGGCACTCATAGGTGGCACTGATGGGCACTGATAGGCAGCATGGATGGGCACTGATAGGCAGCATGGATGGGCACTGATGGACACTGATGGGTGACACTGATAGATGGCATTGATAGGCAGCACTGATGAGGAGGCACTGGCAGGCATTACTGATGGACACTGATTGGCATCTCTAATGGGCACTGATTTACACCTCTAATGGTCACTGATTTGCATCCCTAGTGGTCACGGATGAGTATCCCTGGTGGTCATGGGTGGGCATCCCTGGTGGGCATCCCTGGTGGGCTCTAGTGGGCATCCTTGGTGGGTCTGCACTGATAAACAATGTGCTGATTATCAGTGCAGACCCCCATGTCAGGAGAGCAGCCGATCAGCTCTCCTCTACCTGTGCCTTGTTAGCACGAATAGAGGAAAAGCTGATAAATGGCACTTCCTTTTTTTGATGTGACCAGCTGTGATTGGACACAGCTGAACACACGGTAAAAAGTCTACGTCATAGGCTCTCTACCAAGTTCGGAGATGCGGTGTGTGAGACTGACACACTACACCAATGATCACGACTTATCTTGCTGGACGTCATATGATGTCTAGTCAGGATAATGAAACCACTTTGTGGCTGTCATATTGCTGTATGGCGGATGGGAAGTGGTTAAAACACTAAAAAAAAAAAAAAAATCACACCAGAAACAAAGGCCTGTATTTTAAGGGATCGCTTGCAGCAAAAAATTAGGTTTAACCTAAAATGAAGGCCCTGTCAACTTAACCACTTGCCGACCGCTGCACGCCGATGTACGTCCCTTTTTTGGGGATGGATGTAGTTGTTATGCCAACAGCTAGCTGCCATAACCCTGGTATCCCCATTTTCATCCGGCGGTCGGCTACAAGATAAAAGTGGTCTCTGCGGCAGGTTCACCTTGAGATCACTTTTATCAGTGGCGGGAGAGGGCCCCCTGCCGCGATCTGGTGCCCTCCGCCTCTTACCGGAGCCATCGGCAGCAGTGGAGGCAATCGCGTCCTTCTCAGTGCTGTGTAGGGATGAGCCGAACACCCCTGGTTCGGTTCGCACCAGAACCTGCGAACGGACCGAAAATTTGCACAAATGTTAAAACCCCATTGACGTCTATGGGACTCGAACGTTCAAAATCAAAAGTGCTCATTTTAAAGGCTAATTTGCATGGTATTGTCCTAAAAAGGGTTTGGGGACCTGGGTCCTGCCCCAGGGGACATGTATCAATGCAAAAAAAACCTTTTAAAAACGGCCGTTTTTTCGGGAGCAGTGATTTTAATGATGCTTAAAGTAAAAAAAAAAAAAAAAAGTGAAATATTCCTTTAAATGTCGTACCTGGAGGGTGTCTATAGTATTCCTGTAAAGTGGCACGTGTTTCCCATGCTTAGAACAGTCCCTGCACAAAATGACATTTTTAAAGTAAAAAAGTCATTTAAAACTGCTTGCGGCTTTAATGTAATGTCGGGTCCTGGCAATATGGATGAAAATCAGTGAGACAAACAGCATTGGGTACCCTCCAGTCCATTACCAGGCCCTTTGGGTCCTGTATGGATATTAAGGGGAATCCCGCACCCAAATTAAAAAAGGAAAGGCGTGGGGCCCCCAGGCCCGATATACTTTGAACAGCAGTATACAGGTGGTGAAAACAAGACAGGGACTGTAGGTTTGTTGTTAAGTAGAATCTGTTTGTAATTTTGAACTGGTACATTTTTAAAGTGTAGCTCCAGCCAAAAAATCTGTTTTTAAGCTTTTTGGAAAACATAGGGAAGGGTTATCACCCCTGTGACATTTGTTTTGCTGTCTGTGCTCCTCTTCAGAAGATTTCACCTCTTTTTTTGTCCCAATGACAAATGTTTTTTGAAAATTTGGGGTTTTTAATGAAACAAGGATTGGTGATAAAGCATCAGTGGAAAGGAGAAAAGTTTTTCCCATATTAACTCTTACGAGAGAATTTCCCTTCCTATGGGGTAGATTTCATCTCACTTCCTGTTGTCTCCTTCTGTTTGCAAGTAGGAGTCATTTGTAAGTTGGATGTTTGAAAGTAGGGGCCTGCCCTATATACTCAGCAGGAATTTGGGCCTTAGGTGTTGTTGTGGCCTTAACACTGTAAGCCCTCACAGGGCCCTGCTGTGAAATATTAGATCAAGAATTGTAATTACATGCCCCTGTTGAACAGGGGCAGAAAAATTGGGCCTTTGGTGATGGTGGTGGTGGTGCTGGTGCCACAACACTGTAAGTCCTCATAGTTACTCTTAGTGGGCTCTGGAATGGGCCCTGCTGTGAAATATTAGATCAAGAATTGTAATTACATGCCCCTGTTGAACAGGACCAGAAAAATTGGGCCTTTGGTGGTGGTGCTGGTGGCACAACACTGTAAGTCCTCACAGTTAATCTTGGTGGGCGCAGAAACGGGCCCTGCTGTGAAATATTAGATCAAGAATTCTAATTACATGTCCCTGTTGAACAGGGGCTGAAAAATTGGGCCTTAGGCACTGGTGCTGGTGCCACAACACTGCAACCCCTCACAGATACTCTAGTTGGAACACAGGAACTAGCCCTGCTGCAAAGAATTGCATCAAAAATTGTAATTACACGCCCCTATTAAACAGGGGCTGAAAAATTGGGCCTTAGGCACTGGTGGCGGCGCCCAGAACCAAAAATGTTCTTACAAGCTATCAGCATGATCATTGAGGAGGAAGAGGATAATTACTCAGCATAACAGGATAGTCACTCAGCATCAGCATAGGCAGTCTTTGAAGGGATCTGACATTTCAAAAAAAATATTCTGTTACATCAGCATCAGGTCCTTGGTAGCTGGTGGTAATCCAAGACTGGTTCATTTTTATGAAGGTCAGTCGATCGACCGAGTCGGTGGACAGATGCACCCTGTGATCGGTTACAAAGCCTCCAGCAGCACTGAATGTGCGTTCCGAAAGAACGCTGGATGCAGGACAGGCCAGTAGCTCAATTGCATACTGTGCAAGCTCTGGCCAGTGATCCATCCTCAAGACCCAGTAACCCAGAGGAATTTTGGTGGGAAAGGTGTCCAAGTCAGATCTTGCCCCTAGGTATTCCTGCACCATGTAAAACAGACGCTGGCGATGATTGCTGGAACCGATCATACCTTAGGGCTGCGGACTAAAAAATTGTCTGAACGCATTGGTCAGGTGGCCACCTTCTTCACCACTCCTTCTTTGACTGACCGAAGCCTCAGCAACACATTGTCCAGAAACAGGAGTTTGTAACCTCCCAGTCTCTGGGAACGCGTTACACAGACCTTTCTGCAAGGCCTCTCGAAGAGGTTTCATCCTCTGCTCCCTCTGTGACGGCAAGATAAGGTCCGCAACCTTACCCTTGTAACGTGGATCAAGGAGGGTTGCCAGCCAGTATTGGTCCTTCTCCTTGATACCACGAATACGAGGATCCTTACGCAGGCTTTGCAGGATCAGGGAGGCCATGCAGCGTAGGTTTGCTGAGGCATTCGGTCCGGAGTCCTCTGGGTCACTAAGGACGACATGGTCCGCAGCCACCTCCTCCCAGCCAAATACAAGTCCATGTGTTTCTTGGGACTGATCCCTTAAAGAATGCTGCTGATGCTGAGTGCCAGGCTCCACCTCCATACTGACACAATCCTTCTCCTCTTCCTCCTCCTCCTCCTCTTCCTGTGTGATCGGTGGGCATGTAGGAACACTGTCTGGATAAAGGGGGCCCTGAGAGCTAAGGAAGTCCTCCTCTTCCTGCCTCTGTTCTGCCTCAAGTGCCCTGTCCATTATTCCACGCAGCGTGTGCTCCAACAGGTGGACAAGGGGGACAGTGTCACTGATGCATGCACTGTCACTGCACACCATCCTCGTGGCCTCCTCAAATGGTGACAGGACAGTGCATGCATCCCTGATCATGGCCCACTGGTGTGGGGAAAAAAAACAAGCTCCCCTGACCCTGTCCTGGTGCCATAGTCGCACAGGTACTCATTGATGGCCCTCTGCTGCATGTGCAGCCGCTGCAGCATGGCCAACGTTGAGTCCCACCTGGTGGGCATGTCATAGATTAGGCGGTTCTTGGGCAGGTTAAACTCCTTTTTGGAGTTCTGCCAGCTGAGCACTGGCATAATATGACCGGCGGAAATGCACACAGACTTTCCTGGCCTGCCTCAGGACATCCTGTAAGCATGGGTACCTGCCCAAGAACCACTGCACCACCAAGTTAAGGACGTGAGCCAAACAGGGCACATGGGTCAGTTATCCCTGTCGGAGGGCGGAGAGGAAGTTGGTGCTATTGTTGCAAACCACCATTCCTGCCTTAAGTTGGCGTGGCGTCAACCACCTCTGAACCTGCCCCTGAAGAGCTGACAGAACCTCTGCCCCAGTGTGGCTCCTGTCCCCCAAGCACACCAGCTCAAGCACCGCATGGCATCTTTTGGCTGCGTACTTGTGTAGCCCCTTGAATGCTTACGGAGCACCGCTGGTTCCGAGGACAAAGCACAGGAAGAGGCCATGGAGGAAGAAGAAGAGGAGAGGGTAGAGGAGAGAGGTGTGTCACAATCATTAGTATGGGCATTTTGGAGGTGTGGTGGCGGAACAACCTCCAACACTACTGCACCTTGTCCTGCATCCTTCCCAGCTGCCAGCAGAGTCACCCAATGCACCGTGAAACTTAGGTAATGTCCCTGCTGGACCATGAGCCAGCGGTAATATGCACCTTACCGCTGACCGCCCTGTCCAGCGAGGCCAAGACATTGCCTTCCACATGCCGGTAGAGAGCCGCAATCGGCTTCCGTGAGAAAAAGTGGCATTTGGGTACCTGCCACTGAGGAACCACACATTCCACAAACTCACGGAAGGGGGCAGAGTCTACCAACTGAAAAGGTAGCAGTTGAAGTGCTAGCAATTTTGCCAAGCTAGCATTCAACCGCTGGGCATATGAATGGCTGGGAGCGAACTTCTTTCGGCGGTGCAGCAGCTGGGGCAGGGAAATTTGCCTTGTACAATCTGACGTCGGTGTACAGAAAGCAGATTGCCCACAAGTACTTGGCTGTGACACACCTAATTCTACACCTTCATTCCTCTCAGTGCAGCTCTCAGAGAGGACTGAAGGTATAGTGGGTTGGAGATCTCAGCTGATGAGGAGCAAGGAGAGGTCCTCTTTGTTCTTTGGTGTGGGTCTTTTAGATATGCTTGCCAACGATCTGCATGGCAGGTCAACATGTGTCTGGTCAAGCAAGTGGTGCCCAAGCCGGAGATGTTTTAGCCACGCGAGATATGCTTGAGACATATGTTGCAAATAGCAGCAGTGCGATCTGATGCACTCGTCTCAAAAAAGGCCCACACCAAAGAACTTTTGGAATAACGCGCAAAGACAGCAGCACCCTGCACATGCAGAGCTTTGCGGTGTGATGCAGTCAGTGTGCTTAGGCTGGCCCCTGGAGGGAATCCTGCCTCATTGGTGATGTGCCTCCTCCTCCTCCTCCTCTCTCCTATCAGGCACCCATGTTGAGTCAGTGACCTCATCATCCCCTCCTTCCTCATCACTGGAGCAAACCTGGCAGTCCTCCTCAGGAGGACATGGTGGGGCTAGGGAAGGAGTCACTGATGCTATTGAGCTGAGGGAAGAGGCCACGTTGGCAGCTGCTTTGCCAGACATAGTACCCTGAGCATGGGTGAGGGAGGTTGAGGAGGATGAGGACGGCTTGGTCATCCACTCGACCAAGTCTTCCGCATGTTGCGGCTCAACACGGCCAGCTGCCGAAAAAAAGGCCAATCTTGACCCACGGCCATGTGCTGATGAGGATGCACCGTCTCCATGACCAGCACCATTGCCTCAAGACACAGAGCCTGCTTGCCCTCTTTTATTGGCTTGTGACTATCTGCCTCTCCTTGTTGGCCTTCCAGACATATATATACTGATACTGCAGCTAGCAAAATCAACTGCCTGCCTACAGTATGAGAACACCACCAACCTTCTACAGGTAGCTTTAGCTGAACATTGTGCAGAGATCGCACTACACTAACATGTAAATACTTTAGCTGCCTGCGGTAGTGATAGGATCAGGAAATTCCACCAACCTACTACAGGTAGCTTTAGCTGAACACTGTGCAGAGGTCGCACTACACTAACGTGTAAATACTTTAGCTGCCTGCGGTAGTGATAGGATCAGGAAAACACCACCAACCTTCTACAGGTAGCTTTAGCTGAACACTGTGCAAAGGTCGCACTACACTAACTTGTAGCTTTAGCTGAACACTGTTCAGAGGACGCACTACACTAACTGTAGCTTTAGCTGAACACTGTGAGGAGGATGCACTACACTAACTTGTAGCTTTAGCTGAACACTGTGCAGAGGTCACACTACATTAACTTGTAGTTTTAGCTGAACACTGTGAGGAGGACACACTACACTAACTTTTAGCTTTAGCTGAACATTGTGCAGAGGTCACACTAAACTAACCTGTAGCTTTAGCTGAACACTGTGAGGAGGATGCACTACACTAACTTGTAGCTTTAGATGAACACTGTTCAGAGGCCACACTAAAATAACTTGTAGCTTTAGTTGAACACTGTGCAGAGGTCGCACTACACTAACTTGTAGTTTTAGCTGAACACTGTGAGGAGGACGCACTACACTAACTTGTAGCTTTAGCTGAACACTGTGAGGAGGACGCACTACGCTAACTTGTAGCTTTAGCTGAATACTATCCAGAGGTCACACTAAACTAACTTGTAGCTTTAGCTGAACACTGTGAGGAGGATGCACTACACTAACTGTAAATAGTCTAGCTGCCTGACTGTGGTACTAATAGGATCAAAAGAACACCAGCAATTTTCTTCAGGTAGCTGTAAATACTGTAACAAGACAAGCCTGCCTGTCAGTAGGAAGATAACAGGAACGGATCTAGCTAAACTGAATACAGTGTATATATATATATATATATATATATATATATATATATATATATATATACACACACATACACAACACCTAGGATGCATATATATACACACAATACACTGTAAGTGCAGCTAACTCACTGACTGTCCTGCCTAATCTATCTAACTCAAATGAAATGACACTGTCTGTCTCTCTCTCTATCGCTCAGCATGCCGGAACACACTACACAGGGCCGCCGTGCAGGCGGCCTTATATAGTGTGGGGCGTGTTCTAAACCCCCTGAGCCATAAATGGCCAAAGCCACCCTGGCTTTGGCCAATTACAGCTCTCTCTACTGACGGTGCTGTGATTGGCAAAGCATGCTGGTCATAGTGCATGCCTGGCCAATCATCAGCCAGCAATGCACTGTGATGCCGCAGTGAATTATGGGCCATGACGCGCCACACGAATTTGTTGCGAACGGCCCATATAGTTCGCAATTCGACGAACGGTCAAACAGACGATGTTTGAGTCGAACATGGGTTCGACTCGAACACGAAGCTCATCCCTAGTGCTGTGCATGGAGATGAGTGAGGGTAAGATGGCCCCCACCCATCTCCATGACACTGCAGGGCAGAAGTGACGTCAAAACGTCACTTCCGCCCATACCTCTTAAAGCCACATTTTTTCAATGTCATTTTTTCCAGTTACATTTTTTTTATTGCATTTTAGTCCAAATATGAGATCTGAGTACTTTTTGACCCCAGATCTCATATTTAAGAGGACCTGTTATGCTTTTTCCTTTTACAAGGAATGTTTACATTCCTTGTAATAGAGATAAAAGTGACCCAAATATTTAAAAAAAAAAAAAAACAGTGTAAAAATAAATAAAAATAAACAAGAATTTTTTTTTTTAAAACGCCCCGTCCCGACGAGCTTGCTCGCAGAAGCAAACACATACTGAGTAGTGGCTGTATATGAAAACGGTGGTCAAACCACACCTGGGAGGTATCACTGCGATTGTTAGAGTGAGAGCAATCATTCTAGCCCTAGACCTCCTCTGTAACACAAAACATTCAACTTGTAGAATTTTTTAAACGTCGCCTATGGAGATTTTTGAGGGTAAAAGTTTGATGCCATTCCACGAGCGGGTGCAATTTTGAAGCGTGACATGCTGGGTATTAATTTACTCTGCATAACATTATCTTTCACAATATAAAAGAAAATTGGGCTAGCTTTACTGTTGTCTTATTTTTTATTCAAAAAAGTGATTTTTTTCCAAAAAAAGTGTGTTTGTAAGACTGCTGCGCAAATACGGTGTGAAAAAAAGTATTGCAATGACCACCATTTTATTCTCTAGGGTGTTAGAAAAAAAATATATATAATGTTTGGGGGTTCTAAGTAATTTTCTAGCAAAAAAATTGTTTTAAACATGTAAACACCTTAAATCCAAAATGAGGCTAGTCTTTAAGTGGTTAAAATATTAACAAACATAAACCCAAAGTAAATTAAAGTGAATAAATTAACTCCCCCCCTCCAATACCACCTCATGAAACAAAAGCCCATTTGTTAAAAGGAAGTCTTTCTATGGACAGAACAGCCACTAACAGCTGACCTCAAATCAACCACAAAAATTTAAAAAAAGATAAAAAATCCTGTAAAATGAATAAAATGCAAAAATACGGCAAATTGGGTTGACTGACCAAAGACCTGGAAATTTAGAATTAATCACCTCCAAGCAAGTTCAGGCAATTTTACCCCCTTCTAGTTCGGTAAATTTTTTAGCTTTCAGCACTCTCATATTTTGAATGCTAGATAGAGCTTTATTTTGGTGGTATTTATTCACCACTGGGTTTTTTTTACTTTTTGCTATATAGATTAAAAAAGACCAAAAATTTGGGAAAAAATATGTTTTTCTTAGTTTTACAATTTTGTAAATAAATGCTCTTTCTTCATAATTGTAGGCCAAAATATATTCTGCTACATTTCTTTGGTTTAAATAATCAAAAGTATTAGGATGCATGCCTTTACACATACATGTACTTTAATGGCTTCCCAGTCTTAGTTCGTAGGGTTCAATATTGAGTTGGCCCACCCTTTGCAGCTATAACAGCTTCAACTCTTCTGGGAAGGCTGTCCACAAGGTTTAGGAGGGTGTCAATGGGAATGTTTGACCACTTTTCCATAAGCGCATTTGTGAGGTTAGACACTGATGTTGGACAAGAAGATCTGCTGACCAGGACATTTTATAGATAGGCAACTCCTATCGTCATATTGATTAGTGGTTCCAAATTAATAACTACTGCAGTAGGGAACAGACACAAAAGATACCCTCAGCATCTTTCCAAAGAACTGTTCTGCTTTATTATGATGCAATTGAAGATTTTTATACACATGATTACGTAGGTATCACATTAATATTACAATTGTATAAATAAAGGAGCCTTCGCGCTACTATAAATAATGTGTTCAAAAATGTTGATATATATTAATATATATATATATATATATATATATATATATATATATATATATATATATATATATATATATATATATATATATATATATATACAAATATACTCTTCACGAGTATAAAGTAGAGAAATAAAAGTGCAGTAGAGGTGCAGTGAAAGTGCAATAAACTCTACCTGCAGCAAAATCTAATAGTGTTCACATAACACACAAAAAATTTAAATAAACCCAACAGTGATCTTGCGCAGGTGTATGACGCACCCAACTTAAAAATAAATAATAATAAATAATAATACTTCATTGCCATTTTGGTTTATTATTTATCACTGTTGGATTTATTTAAATATTACAATTGTACTTTTATGGTAACAAGGGGCGTTAGATAGGCAGGCTAATTCTAATCAGGACTCGAAAGAATGCAAACATGTACTGAAAACATTATTAGTGCTGTGTGCACAGTGAGGGCAGTGTGCAATACATACAAAATAAAAGAAACAAAAAGTGTGGCGCTATATATCACATCCACAGCCGTGTGTATTACAATAAAGACATATAAAAATAGGTGAATACTACCAAAAAATGTATGACCATAAAATGGATAGTGTCAAATAATTAGTCAGTGTTGATCACATATAAAGTAAATACACAATAATACTTAATCATCAGATGTGCCAGTGATTAGTAGAAACCCGTGCTGGTTCCCTGAGCCAGACACCAAACATAAAAGACATGAAACTTTAAAAGTCCATAAAACATGTGTAGAAAAATAGTGAAGAAAACATCAACAGAGTTCAAAGGGGGTGATGATGCATGGCCAGATGGTATTCACAGAATTTTAGTCATACCAAATTTGGCGAGTGGGCAGAAGGGAGACCACAAGTGTGCATAGATTGTACATCAGTGCCGGGGCCAACACCAGGAGGCTTACCGGAAAAAATTGACCTGAAATGGCGTATGCCAGACAAGTCAAAAAAGCATAACAACCACTGGTTCTGGAAAATGTGTCTTGTCAGATGTCATCAACAGATGGTGGAAAGAAAAGGGGGGGTCCGCACGGCTTCCTCTCCCATAGGTAATCCAGCATAAGCCAAACGTGTAGTTTCATATGCCATGCAAGGAGCAAACAAAACTCACATAGCGTAATAACCTTTTTAAAACACTAGTTTATTAAAATAATAAAAAACAGACTCACATTTTGGAAGAACGAAACAGAGCTCAAATATCAAATAGCGGCGATCGTGAGGGGTCCACCCGACATGTTTCAGCTAAGGAGCCGTCATCTGGGGTATGGACCACCCTCACCTCACCACTCTATAAACAGAAGATGACCCCCACTGGGAGTGTCTACAAACCGGAAGTGCAACAAGTAAGAATCACTTCCGGTTTACAGGGTCATAGGATGACTAATTGAATAGTTATATTAAGAACAAATTAATGAAGCAGAGAACCATGTATCTCATGTTTCTAAATTAGGAGATTAAAAATGAAAAATAAGTACAAAAAAACGGTAAGCTGTGCCCTGAATCAGTCCATCTACCAGGAACTGGTCAGAGCGCTAGCCAAGCCTCCCTTTCAGCCAGCCTGCTCCTCAAGCCTCACTTTCATATGTGATGCACTTCCCATCATACAGAGAGGAAGTATTACCGCTGCACTCCATAAGGAGGAAACCAAGCCTCAATCTGAGACGAAGTGTCAGCAAAGAGGAGAAATAAATCAGTGCACTGAAAAAAGGCATTAGTGTTAAAATAAAAACAGATTGAAAAAGAAAAAGAAAAAAAACTCAAAAACAAACTGGACCCCTACAAAAATGGCGCATTAATCTCTGTGGTGATTTCAATGACACCCCTAACCCCACATTGGATTCCACCAACTCGGACAGAAGGAGGGCATCCGCCCTCTCTTCATTCATAGATAATAAAGATCTATGCGATCCCTGGAGGTGCATGCATGATGTTGAGCGCGACTATACCTTCTATTCTCACCCTGGGAATTCTTACTCTCGGATTGACCTTTTCCTCACAAACAAAAAAGCCTTGTTGGCCACCTCAGAATCGCATATAGGTCTCATCACGTGGTCAGACCACGCCCCAATATCCCTGAAAATATTCCCCCAATCGTGCCCATCCAATCACTCTCTATGGAGGCTAAATTCATCCCTCATAACCAATCCAAGATACGAAAGTGAAATTAGATCCGAGATTGAGAATTTCTTTAAGACTAATAGTGCATCTATCAGCGATCAATCTATGGTATGGTTGGCCCATAAAGCTTTTCTACGAGGTCTCCTCATCAAATGTGGTGCTCAAGAACGTAAGAGACGCTCAGCGGAAATAGATTCAATACTGCAACAACTTAAGACTTTAGAATTAACAAATAAAAACTCACCCAATCAGGCAACACTTGAAGCGATCAGGGACCACAGGTGCAAATGCAGTGAACTCTTACACCATAAATTTGACTATTATGTCAAACGTTTAAAATTAAAATCCTATTCCTTTAGTAACAAATCAGGAGCCTTTTTGGCCAAACAAGTCAAATGTCAGCAAATGCGCGCAAAAATTCCCTACCTCCTAAACACACAAGGGGCTCGCATGACCAACCCACTGGACATAGCCAATACCTTTGCGTCCTTCTACAATAAATTATACAACTTGCAAGAGACAGAAACCAATACCCCACCAAGTCCCGAAGCAATAGAAACCTTTCTCTCATCCATGCAACTTCCATCACTGACCCCCATGCAAGTAGCCACACTATCTACCCCATTCACAATAGACGAAATATGTAATGCCATCAAATTTCTGACACTGCATAAGGCTCCAGGACCAGATGGGTTCTCGAATGAATATTATAAACACTTCAACAACATCTTATCACCCCACTTATGCACTACATTTAACCAATATGTCTCCACGGAAAAAATCCTTAAAGAATGCCTCGAAGCATTGATAGTGACCCTTCCCAAACCAGGCAAACCAACGGATGCTCCAGAGAATTATAGACCCATCTCCCTATTAAACACAGACACAAAGCTGTATGCAAGCTCTCCGGCTCTCCACAGTTATCGAACAACTGATACATATAGACCAGGTTGGCTTCATACCGGGTAGACAAAAATCAGACGGGACCCGTCGGTTTATAGACATCATTCAGTGGGTAGAAAACAATCGAGTGCCTTCTCTGCCCCTCTCTTTGGATGCAGAGAAGGCATTTGACAGAGTACAATGGACGTACCTGGGGGTGGCTCTACATAAGTTCGGCATATCGGGCACACTCCTTAATGCCATACTCAGCCTATACACATCCCCAAGTGCAAAAGTGTGGACCTCGGGTGTGCTATCTAACTCTTTCAATATCACAAACGGCACAAGACAGGGCTGCTCATTGTCACCCTTAATCTTTGCTACGAACATGGAGCCCTTAGCCCAACGGATTCGTTCTGCATCCCAAATTAAAGGAATAACCATTGGCGCCACTGAACACAAAATCGGTCTTTACGCAGATAATTAACATTACAGACCCAAAACAATCCATACCCAAGATTCAACATGTTCTTGATCAGTTCAGTACAATATCTTTATATAAAGTAAATCATAGCAAATCATTTATGCTTGCGATAGGCCTAGATAAACCAACTTTACAACACATCTCAAAACACTCCTCATTCTCGTGGTCAAAAGACTCCTCCTTATCCTACCTAGGAATCCACCTGCTATCACCTAGCAAAAACATTTTACGCACCAATCTGGCAGACCTTGTAGAAAAGCTTAAATGAATATCTAATGAACTACATCATCCCTTGGTATCATGGGCTGGTAGAATTGCTTTTAGCTAAAATGTTCCTACTCCCGCACATTCTATATGTCTTCCGCACAATACCAGTACCATTTCTTTCAACACAACTACAGACTCTTCAAGCTATCGTCAATTCCTTTATCTGGCAACAAAAACGGGCCAGAATAAAAAAACACAACCTAATGACCCCAACACGAATGGGGGGTTTGGGAGCCCCCAATATAAATTTATACTACAAAGCAGTCATATTGGATCAACTCAAACATTGGTGGACCACATCTACCCCTTCCAACTGGGCACAAATAGAGTCAGTAGTACTAGCTAAAGACCCAAAAATGTACCTTTGTGCTTCGCTTCTCGCCCCCACCTCCAAACACTTTCTGATGGACTCAATAAAGGCCTCCCTAAGAGTTTGGATGTCTAACCCACAAATGTTAAAAGGTGTACCTCACTCCATATTACAACACATACCAATCCTAGCCATCTCACTCATACTTCCAGACCTTCAACTAAGCTCATGGATTGATGCAGATATTCAAACCATTGGAGACCTCTTCACCACATCCTGTTTAATGTCATTTGAACACCTTCGAACAAAATTTGGTTTTTCGCCGAGATCTTTCTATATATACCTCAGGATTAGATCTCTACTCAACAAATCGCACTGGATTAAACAAGACAAGATTCTATCTTCTGTACTAAACTTTCTTGATTCAAGTAAAGATATACTGAAGGGTATTTCATATATCTATGGTCTATCCTCTCAATCAACAGAGAAAGCCACTCAAATCCAAATCCTGCAGTGGTCTAAACACATTCCCTCAACCCCTCCACCTATGGTACAAAGCGCTATCGCTGCCCTCAAAACGTTCTCATTGTACCACGCACTGGGAATCTCTACAAAAGCTCTTTCAACACTGGTACTACACCCCCAGCAGAATTGCCAAAATTTACCCCAACACGTCTCACCTATGCTGGAGAAACTGTGACCTTACAGGAACTATTTTCCATATCTGGTGGGAATGCCCAACCCTCAAAGAATTTTGGAACCAAATACTAAAATTGCTCCAATCAATTGCCCCTACAGCAAATAACCTATGCTCAGTTGACCTCCTTTTGGGCCTGATGATTCCCACATGGCCCAGAAAATATCAAACCGTGGCCACCCACATTCTTATTGCCGCAAGGTTAGCACTAGCAAGGAAGTGGAAAAGTGCTCACCCTCCTGACATCCAAGAAGTAATTACAATCCTAAACAGCAATCTAAAATTGGAACATGGCTTCGCCAAAGCCCAACGTACCACTATACAGCTGGACTGACCCTCCAGTCACAAAGGATTCATAATACTCCTGTATGCTCCCATCTTGCCCCTCAATAGCAAACAGGCAACACACTCGCCTCCGCACTGTGCACTTAGTAACAATACGTAGTAGATTAAACAACAACTGTGATTGCCTAATGGTTCTACCACCTATACGTGTTAAGGTTAAGGTTAAAGCTAAATTTAATTCTCATAAAGTTTTTGTTACTACATATACAAGACAATGTGTACGCATGCTATAACTCTTTTATTACCGCTATTGTAAAAGGAATACCTGATTGTTATAGATACATACCAATATGTATACATACCATAACCTGAAAATGTATCACTGTACTCTTCAGGTTGCTTTTTGTACCTTATGGAAAATGAATAAACTTTGAAGTTAAAAAAAAAAAAAAAACAACTGTGGTGAACCCTGGTTCTATCCCATGCTCATTTACTAAGGCAGCCATAACTGCTTGTGACTGATGACATGTTCCATGTGTCAAGCTGGAAGGAAAAGAGTGGCTGGCAGATACAAATGATCACCTTTTCCAAAGTCCTGTTTCATAAGAAGTTGCCCCCTGTGGACCGCTTGCTCTTCTCGTTCTGGGGTCCTTAAAGTTGAATTGTTAGTCCCAACTATACTGGGCCAGAACTAGGGTGAAATCTGTGAGTTGCACAGACCCATCATGTGTCCAGGGCTGTAAATGGAGCATCCTTAGTCACCTGGTCTGCTTCCGTGTGTGAGTTTTAAAGTTAGTATGGCTACCTCAGCAAGAACCTGGAAGGCTGAAAACAGCCAATCAAATTAACTTAGCATGCTTGATTGGTTTACCTGCCGAAGTAAAAACAAACTTCTGGCCCTTCAAATGGAACCAAAATCTCTCTATATCTCAACTATCTATATAAATATATACTCTTTTTATAGCTCTCAGGCTTTGCTAAAACATGGAGCTCTGCTTCCTGAGCTGGGGAAAAAGGAACCAATGACTTTGAATACAGGGTATCCTTCTGGGTGATAAACTGTATACTCAGTATGGGTATTGCCATCCTCGGTATAAAACTGGGATCAAATCTACAAAAAATGAAATATCTGGGTCTTCAGGGAGTGTGTCCTGCACTGGGCTCACAGCAGCTGACTCCTACGTCATCAATTTAACACATGTGGTTTTTCTTTGTCTCCAGCCTCCTCCAATAGAGGCAATAAGGTGGCTGGATTCAAACGCATTTTTCTTTGTTAGATTTACATAAACAAACTCATATTTTAAACCTTTCATTAGACAAATATTTAGTTAGCTATATATTTGCTGCACAGAATGTGGGACTATTAAAAATTAAATATTTGACCAAAATAATATCTGTAACTTTGTCTAATAGCACCTTTTGCATAAAGCTACAGCTCTGATATATCGGGATGAACCCTTCATTACTGGGTCCAGCTTGCATAAATATATTACAATGGCTTGTTTTCTATCATGCTGTTTGTGTAAGAACTCCTGTTTTATGTTTCAAAAAGACAACTTTTCCTGTTGTCTAATAAATGATAACAATACCCTGCGGTCATGCAGAGATGTCCATAAATCCAAAATATTCTTCTGCTTATACCACTGCACTTACAAGGAAAAGGGGCACATCATTTCACAATCCACACATTCTGCTTTGGATTTCAAAAATAAAAATAAATAAAAACAAAAGGACCAACAATCTGTATGATGGACCAGGAAGCACTCAGCCACATCAAAAACTATAAAACAACTGGCTGCAGGTGGCATCTATCCTAACAGGGCGTGTGGACTTGATGTGATGGGTCTGTTATATATAAATTTTATTTATCATTACTCTCACATCATGGACCGCACAACAAGTTATTATCAGACCTTAAGATTTCATTTTTGTAGAAAAACTTCTTATGTATCCCATTCATCTTGGCTTTGTTAAACATTATGGCAGCTGTATTCCAATTAACAACCTCATCTTATTCTTTTTTTTCCCACTCAATAAATGTAAAATTACAAAATTGTTATCTTAATCTAAACTAATCCTGTTTTTACAAATTTCCCCATTAACCTGGATTTCATTTGCAACCAAAGGTTGTCTAAACCAGTTTCAATATATCTATATTATTAATAAAATTGTTAAACTCATACTAGAAATTAATACTCAAATGATAATTTCAATATCACACACTAATATATACAGTATCCACAGCTAAATTTCCTTAAATTAGGACATTTTACTTAATTTTACTTAATTTTCCTTTTTTAAAATGCACTGTTTCCACTATCAAAGGATATTCAATTTGTATATTACACGGTTAAATTAACTTTCATTTTACCATGTTTGGAAAACAGATTAAAAAATAATTGTGATCACATTGTTTTATCATTAGATTAATTAACCCAGCACATTTTGTTATAAATGTTTTGTCTAAAAAACTGAAATTGGCATGGTGTCCTTCCATCTTATCACTGACCTCTCATTTCAGCCACATTCTTTCATGAGAGCACAAAGGAGGGGGTTACATCTGTATACATGACACACACAAGTGATAGAACTAAAGGTTCCAGCATTTACACACATACACGAATATCTCTCTAAAATCGCTTACATTTTTCCCATTTCTACACAACACATGCATGTCATTCTCTCACTTTCTTTTAACTCTTTTTAATATTTCCTTGCTTAACTTCTGCTTTCCTTATTTTGTTCTGATATCCTTTGCATCCAATGTATTGTAATACCATACTTCACATACTCTAACTTCTATGATCAGACGATCAGACAGGTAGCCATAGTGCTCATCCCATCTTCCCTCTCTGTCAACATATAAAGTATTCTGTTTTAACTCTCATTACTCTGTTTTAACTTAACTAGTTGTAGTGCCTGACTCCAAATTCATCCCACAACTTAACATGAAAATGTCCCTTTCTTTCTAGTGTTAATTGTCACCCTTGATCCATCCTGCTCACATAGATAGCTGTTTCTCTAGCTCTTTACTCTGCATGATTCTTAGTCCCTGTGAACTTTGGTAACCTAGTTATCCATTGTGAATCCCTGGCCACTTTAACCGTGAATCTAGGGGCTCAGTATAGGCGTAACCGCACCTTCAGTTCATATATAGCGCTCCTCTTGCGCTGGCCATTTTTTTTTTTCAATTATTTTTTATTAGAAGTTTTTTCAAGTACAAAACATAGTACAAGTTTTTTTTTCTTAAAGTACAAAGCATGAGAATACACGGTAAACATATTCAAAGTGTACATTGTAGAGAATTAATGATTTTTACAGTCCTATTACATTTTTAATCATGTTATAATGATATATTTATTTAGTTAGAATAGCGTATTTCCATGAAACAATAGAATGGAAATATAGAGAAAGAGGGAAAGAAGGAGAGGAGGAAGGATATGGTAAGAAGTTGGAGGGGGTAGTGAAAAGGAAGGGGTGGTAGGGTGATGTAGGTATGTTTATTTTTCATTAACTATTCTATTTTAACTGAGATATAGCAAGGGGTAAATACCTTTTGAAGCGTAATTTCAAAAACTTGTAGCCACACATCTGGAGAATAGTGATACCCTCCTGGCGCACCAATCTTTTTTTTTTTTTTTTTTTTTAATTGTCTCTAAACCAATCTGACCATATTTTCCAATGTTTATCAAAGGAAGGTCTCTGTTCAGTTCTAGTTGCTAATAATGATTCAAACATATAATTAGTTTGTGTTATTGCAAGGACTTCTGATACATTGGGTACTATATTTGATTTCCAATTTTTGGTAATCAGTGATCTTGCAGCCAGGAGTATTTGTGTGATCACTGTTCGGAAACAAGGAGGGAAACTTTCAATACCTAAGTTTAACAGTGCTAGTCCAGGGTTTGGTGGTCTTAGAATTCCTGTGATGCGAGATATACACTTAAATAAATTTTTCCAAAAGCTAGTAAGATGTTTACACGACCAAAATACATGTAAGATATTACCCACTTCCCCGCATGTTCTCCAGCATAACGGTGAGTTGGAGAAGGAGAATTTAGATAATCTGTAGGGCGTAAGGTACCATCTTTGAGCTATTTTTAGGGAAAGTTCCCAGTGATTTACACATCGAGTTGCCTTATACGTGGTTTTGAATGCAATTTCCCATTGATCATCAGTGTAGGATTCACCTATTTCCAATTACCATTTTTGAAAAGGTGGGAGTTTCATGAAGGAAGTCTTGTTTTGAAGGAAATTGTAAAATAAAGAAATACCTTTGGGTGTGGCGGGAGTTTTTGTGTAGAATTGCCATATTGGGTTATGTATAAGTATGCGGGGTGTTTTCAGAGATTTTAGAAAATGAGCAAGTTGCCTGTATTTAAAGTGATCCGCTAGAGGTAATGAGTATTCCTCCACTAATGCATTGAATGTTTTAATTGTATTGTTGATATATAAATCAGCTATCAGAGATATGCCTCTAGAGGACCAATTTGAGAAATTGGAGTGTGGTATGGCATAATTTAGGATTGTGATTGGAATAGGTATATCTATATCTTTGGGTGAGGATGAAGATGATTTGTGAAGTTCTCTCCATGCTAATAGAGAGGTTAGCATGGAGAGAACTGAACAGTTAGTGGTAATGATCTTAGGGGGTATGGTTTCCATATATCAAGTAGTAAGAGCATTCGGAGATCTTGGGTTGGGCTGAGGGCTTGTTCTATGTTGCTCCAGAGGATATCTGGGGATGGTGAAATCCAATATCTGAGTTGGGTAAGCAAAGATGCTCGGTGATAGTCTTTGATATCTATCAGGCCCATTCCTCCAATTGATCTGAGTTTAACTAGAATAGCTCTAGAGCATATGGGTCTTTTGGAACCCCATAAGTAGTTTCTAAGGAGAGAGTTTAATGTTTGGAGGTGGGTATTCTTGAGTGGGATAGGTAATGTGCGAAACACATACAAAATTTGAGGAAGGAGGAGCATTTTAAAGGATGCTAGTTGGCATCTGCTAGTTTTAAGGGGTCGGCCGTTATCTGTAATCCCAAATATGGGATACTAGATGAGTTCCATGTATAAGGGAATCTTTTTTGTAGATCCAACTTAAGAGAGGGAGGGATATTTAAGCCCAAGATTAGGGATTTTGAGAAATTTACTTTATAATATGACACCTGGCTAAAATTTGTAAGAATATCGTGGGCACATTTTAAAGATTTATGTGGTGATGTCAAAAGAAGAATGATGTCATCTGCGAACAAGTTAATATTGTGGGATTTACCTAATAGGGAGAATCCTGGTGTACCTAGGTGTGCTCCAATTTTTTCCGCTAGAGGCTCTATAAATAGGTTGAAAATAGAGGGGGACAATGGGCATCCCTGCCTGGTACCGTTGGTAATTGGAAAGGAAAGGGAAAGGGTATTGGAAGTGTAAACTTGCGCACATGGTGAGGAGTACAGGGCTAAGATGGCTGAGAGAATGGGGCCTGCGAATCCAAACTTCCTAAATGTCTACTTCATATATCCCCAGTGGACCCTGTCAAATGCCTTCTCTGCATCCAAAGAGAGTAGCAAAGAAGGCACCCGACAGGATCCAGTGTGATGGACTACACCAATAACCCTCCTTGTGGCATCCGATGCCTGTCTGCCTTTGGTAAATCCTGTTTGATCTGGGTTGATCAGGAGCGGTAGGAGTGATAAAAGTCTATGGGCTAGGATTTTGGCGTACAGCTTAACATCTGTGTTTAGTAGGGAGATAGGCCTAAAATTAGCAGGTGTTATAGGGTCTTTCCCTGGTTTCGGAATGGTGACAACATATGCTTTGAGCATTTCAGCGGGGAATGAGGCAGAGGACATTGCTTCAGAATAAATTTCTTTAAGTGAGGGGGATAGAGTTTCGCTAAACATTTTGTAATAACTGTTTGGTAACCCATCTGGTCCTGGAGATTTACCAGTGGGCAATGTTTTTACTGTTTTTCGGATCTCAGTCTCCGTTATGGGTGAGTTAAGTTGTTCTAATTGTGATGTTGAGAGGGAGGGTAATGTGAGATCTGACAAAAATGATTGAATGGCATCGTCTGAGGGCTGTGGAGTGTTTGCATCATCTTTTAAATTGTAAAGAGAAGAGTAATATTCAGCAAAATTATTTGCTATTTCGCTTGGGTTGAATATTTTACTGTTGTCTGAGCTGCGAATTAGATAGGGGATCTTCATTTGTGTTTTACGATCTTTCAGTCTCTGGGCCAAAAATTTGCCAGCTCTATTACCAGAAGAATAATGATTTAGTTTAAGGAACCGAATATGTTTGTCATATTGTTCTAGCAACAGGAGTCTGAGATCCGATCGCATTTGGGTTAGTTTGTTTGCTGTGCTAGGGTCAGGCAAGTTTTTATTTTGAGCTTCCAGAAGTTTTATATCTTTTAGAAGGGAATCTAATTTTTGTGTCCTCTGCCTCTTCATCCGCGAGCTTATCTGTGGTAAGATACCTCTAATATATGCCTTATGGGTGCACCACATAATAAATGGATTATTGACAGACTTATCATTAACAGCAAAATATTCTTTTAGATGTTTGTTCACAAGAGCAGCCTGGGAGGGCTGCTGGAAGATTCGAGGGTTGGCCCGCCAGACATAAGCTGGAGCCGATGCATATCTCTCCTCTATCGTGAGAGACACAGGAGCGTGGTCTGACCACGTAATGTCATGCACGGTAGAGGAGGAGATTTTCTGAAGTAAAGTTCTGTCCACCAAGATCAGGTCTATGCGTGAGTATGAATTATGCCTAGAAGAGTGGAAGGAATAATCACGCTCGTTGGAATGCTGACACCTCCAAGCGTCGTACATCTCTTCTTTATGTAATATATTTTGGATTGAGGGAAGAGGGCGTCTTGATTTGGAGGTGGTGTCCATCTTATAATCCACTGTGACATTGTAGTCCCCACACATTATGACTGCTCTTTTGATTGAGTTGATCTTTTGAAACAACTTTTTCAAAAAGCGGAGTTGATGTGTATTTGGCACATAAAGGTTGACTAACGTGTATAAGTGATTGTTGAATTCCCCAATCAGGACTATGTATCGACCCTCTGAGTCTGTATGGGTTTCTTGGATTGAGAAAGACACAGAGTCTCTGATGGCAATAAGAACGCCCTTTTGTTTTTTAGTGGCTGACGCATGAAAAATGTGAGGGTATTTGTGATGTGATAACTTGGGGACTGCTGAGGCTGGCCAGTGTGTCTCTTGTAGACATAGAATGTCAGAGTTCAGTCTGAGGGCCTCACTCCACACTGAAGCCCTTTTGGCAGGGTGATTCAAATCATGGACGTTAAAAGAGGTCACTCTGACTGCCATATGAGGTGTGTGAGGTGATGAGGTATTGGTACCTTATGTAGTCCAGAGCAGGTTTCATAAGGCCTTAGATGGTGTCTTTTCCACTTCATGGATGAGAAGGTTTCTTTCATTTGTATGATCTTACAGTCCATCACCGATACGGAGGGGTAAGGGATGAGAAAAAGAAGAGGTAAAAAAGAGAGAAACCAGAAAAACAACAAACAAAAATGGAACTGGTGTGTAAAAAAATGAGATTCCGTCCGGAATCCGATGGCAGGTGTACTGCACATTATTTAGGAGGGGAACTACGTGGGATGTTAACTCCATTTAGTGTCAGGAAAATCATAGTTTTGGGTAGCTTATGACATTCGAGGCGATTGGGTGTTGCGGCTTTTCTGTTTCTTTTTGTGTGACACAACCTTCCATTCATTTTGGTCGTCTAGTCTCGATGAGGGGGAAGACCCTGCAGAGGGTTGCTCTGGGAGAATATCCCATGTTCGCAGCATGGAAAGGCCGTCTTCTAGGTTGGTGACCACCGAGGTCTTGCTATCATGAGTGATGATAAGTTTCGTTGGGTAACCCCATCTGTATATAATATTATGATTGCGCAATGCCTTGGTCACAGTTAACAGTGGTTTGCGCTTTTGCATCGTGAACTGTGAAAGGTCTGCGAACATTTGGATATTGGAGTATTTCTCAGGAGGTTGTGAGTTTTTCCTAAAGGCAAGCATGAACTGGTCCTTAACATGGAAAAAATGCACCCGCATCAGAACGTCCCTGGGAATATTGTCTGGTAGGTGTGCAGGTTTAGGAAGTCTGTGGATTCTGTCAATGACTAGCTCCAAGGAGGGAATTGTTGGTAAGTGAGCTGACATAAATTCTTGGACGTATTGGCAGAGTTGTGAGGGTTGGACACTTTCTGGGACTCCACGCAGTTTCAGGTTGTTCCTGCGTGATCTGTCCTCGAGGTCCGCAACTTTTTCTTTAAGCCATGTTACCTCATCTGATTGTTCATTGTGAGCATCTACTAGGGTGTTGTATGATGTTGCATAATCCGCCATTTTTTTCTCTACGTGATCTACTCTGCCTCCAAGTTCTCTCACTTCTACTTTAAAGTTCTGCATGCATTCCATCATGTCTGCATGTAAGGAGCTGCGTAGTGAGACTAACATGTCTCTGAGGGTTGTGTCTGAGAGAGGTTGGTTTACAGTGGGAAAGGAGTTGATGGAGTCAGCCATCTCCCTCGTGTCTTCTAATGAGCTCTGGCCCGTACTAACCTTTTGTTTGTTCGAGTCATCTGACATGCGGGGTTTTGATTTGGCAGGGCTGCCTGAGAGCGGAGTGGAGGCATCTGGAGAATGGCAGTGTAGGCCTTTTCCGGAGCTCGGGCTCAGTGTAGCTGAGTGTGGTCTGATCGATGTGATCGGATAGCAGCCGGCGGCGCCATCTTGAATCTCGCTGTGGTTCTTAGGAGGGAAGAAATCTCTCAATTTCTTCGGCTGTGAGGAGCTTTGTCTCTTTCTCGTCATCTCCTGGGGTGATGCGGGTCCTTAGGTAGGTGCTGGTACCAAAAGGAACAGACTGGTTTGCCCCGAACTGCTTGATTCCTGTTGTTAGAGCGGCGCTAACAGGTCATGCATCTGTTCACTAGCGCGGTAGCCACGCCCCCCCCCCCGCGCTGGCCATTTTTGAGGGTCTCTTACCCTTCATTCCCTTACTTAATTTAATGCCTATAATGACTGGCCAGTCTTCTCTATTTGTGCCTATACCCTCTTGCCTCTAAACTACTTTATCTAGCAGATGTACTACATATACCTGTGAACAGCACTATTCTACCCTTTCTTATCTATAACACTCCGATGGACAATAGACAAAGACAACATAACATATAACCACCAATCAATACAGTTCGATTAAGGGGAGTAAAATAGGTACCCTTTGTCTAGGGATGAGCCGAACACCCCCCTGTTCGGTTCGCACCAGAACATGCGAACAAGAAAAAAGTTCGTTCGAACATGCGAACACCGTTAAAGTCTATGGGACACGAACATGAATAATCAAAAGTGCTAATTTTCAAGGCTTATATGCAAGTTATTGTCATAAAAAGTGTTTGGGGACCTGGGTCCTGCCCCAGGGGACATGGATCAATGCAAAAAAAAGTTTTAAAAACGGCCGTTTTTTCAGGAGCAGTGATTTTAATAATGCTTAAAGTCAAACAATAAAAGTGTAATATCCCTTTAAATTTCGTACCTGGGGGGTGTCTATAGTGTGCCTGTAAAGGGGCGCATGTTTCCTGTGTTTAGAACAGTCTGACAGCAAAATGACATTTTGAAGGAAAAAACTCATTTAAAACTACCCGCGGCTATTGCATTGCCGACAATACACATAGAAGTTCATTGATAAAAACGGCATGGGAATTCCCCAAAGGGGAACCCCGAACCAAAATTAAAAAAAAAAAATGATGTGGGGGTCCCCCTAAATTCCATACCAGGCCCTTCAGGTCTGGTATGGATATTAAGGGGAACCCCGGCCAAAATTTAAAAAAAAAAATGATGTGGGGGTCCCCCTAAATTCCATACCAGGCCCTTCAGGTCTGGTATGGATTTTAAGGGGAACCCCGCGCCAAAAAAAAAAACGGCGTGGGGTCCCCCCAAAAATCCATACCAGACCCTTATCCGAGCACGCAACCTGGCAGGCCGCAGGAAAAGAGGGGGGGACGAGAGTGCGGCCCCCCTCCCTCCTGAACCGTACCAGGCCACATGCCCTCAACATTGGGAGGGTGCTTTGGGGTAGCCCCCCAAAACACCTTGTCCCCATGTTGATGAGGACAAGGGCCTCATCCCCACAACCCTGGCCGGTGGTTGTGGGGGTCTGCGGGCGGGGGGCTTATCGGAATCTGGAAGCCCCCTTTAACAAGGTGACCCCCAGATCCCGGCCCCCCCTGTGTGAAATGGTAAGGGGGTACATAAGTACCCCTACCATTTCACGAAAAAAGTGTCAAAAATGTTAAAAATGACAAGAGACAGTTTTTGACAATTCCTTTATTTAAATGCTTCTTCTTTCTTCTATCTTCCTTCATCTTCTGGTTCTTCTAGCTCTTCTGGTTCTTCTGGTTCTTCCTCCGGCGTTCTCGTCCAGCATCTCCTCCGCGGCGTCTTCTGTCTTCTTCTCCTCGGGCCGCTCCGCACCCATGGCATGGGGGGGAGGCTCCCGCTCTTCTCTTCTTCTTTTCTTCTTTTCTTCTCTTCTTCTCTTCTTCTCTTCTTCTCTTCTTCTCTTCTTCTCTTCTTCTTCATTTTCTTCTCCGGGCCGCTCCGCAATCCATGCTGGCATGGAGGGAGGCTCCCGCTGTGTGACGGCGCTCCTCGTCTGACAGTTCTTAAATAACGGGGGGCGGGGCCACCCGGTGACCCCGCCCCCCTCTGACGCACGGTGACTTGACGGGACTTCCCTGTGGCATTCCCCGTGACGTCACAGGGAAGTCCCGTCAAGTCACCGTGCGTCAGAGGGGGGCGGGGTCACCGGGTGGCCCCGCCCCCCCGTTATTTAAGAACTGTCAGACGAGGAGCGCCGTCACACAGCGGGAGCCTCCCTCCATGCCAGCATGGATTGCGGAGCGGCCCGGAGAAGAAAATGAAGAAGAAGAGAAGAAGAGAAGAAAAGAAGAAAAGAAGAAGAGAAGAAGAGAAGAGCGGGAGCCTCCCCCCCATGCCATGGGTGCGGAGCGGCCCGAGGAGAAGAAGACAGAAGACGCCGCGGAGGAGATGCTGGACAAGAACGCCGGAGGAAGAACCAGAAGAACCAGAAGAGCCAGAAGAACCAGAAGATGAAGGAAGATAGAAGAAAGAAGAAGCATTTAAATAAAGGAATTGTCAAAAACTGTCTCTTGTCATTTTTAACATTTTTGACACTTTTTTCGTGAAATGGTAGGGGTACTTATGTACCCCCTTACCATTTCACACAGGGGGGGGGGCCGGGATCTGGGGGTCACCTTGTTAAAGGGGGCTTCCAGATTCCGATAAGCCCCCCGCCCGCAGACCCCCACAACCACCGGCCAGGGTTGTGGGGATGAGGCCCTTGTCCTCATCAACATGGGGACAAGGTGTTTTGGGGGGCTACCCCAAAGCACCCTCCCAATGTTGAGGGCATGTGGCCTGGTACGGTTCAGGAGGGAGGGGGGGCCGCACTCTCATCCCCCCCTCTTTTCCTGCGGCCTGCCAGGTTGCGTGCTCGGATAAGGGTCTGGTATGGATTTTTGGGGGGACCCCACGCCGTTTTTTTTTTTTTTTTTTGGCGCGGGGTTCCCCTTAAAATCCATACCAGACCTGAAGGGTCTGGTATGGAATTTAGGGGGAACCCCACGTCATTTTTTTTTTTTTAATTTTGGCCGGGGTTCCCCTTAATATCCATACCAGACCTGAAGGGCCTGGTATGGAATTTAGGGGGACCCCCACGTCATTTTTTTTTTTTAATTTTGGTTCGGGGTTCCCCTTTGGGGAATTCCCATGCCGTTTTTATCAATGAACTTCTATGTGTATTGTCGGCAATGCAATAGCCGCGGGTAGTTTTAAATGAGTTTTTTCCTTCAAAATGTCATTTTGCTGTCAGACTGTTCTAAACACAGGAAACATGCGCCCCTTTACAGGCACACTATAGACACCCCCCAGGTACGAAATTTAAAGGGATATTACACTTTTATTGATTGACTTTAAGTATTATTAAAATCACTGCTCCTGAAAAAACGGCCGTTTTTAAAACTTTTTTTTGCATTGATCCATTTCCCCTGGGGCAGGACCCAGGTCCCCAAACACTTTTTATGACAATAACTTGCATATTAGCCTTTAAAATTAGCACTTTTGATTTCTCCCATAGACTTTTAAAGGGTGTTCCGCGGCATTCGAATTTGCCGCGAACACCCCAAATTGTTCGCTGTTCGGTGAACTTGCGAACAGCCAATGTTCGAGTCGAACATGAGTTCGACTCGAACTCGAAGCTCATCCCTACCTTTGTCCCAAAAATGCCTTAGCGATCAAGGAAGTCTGATAACTCAAATGTAAGCAAAAGGCTTACCTCAGCCGCCAGCTGATTATCAGAAATTCCCGGATCGTCTCAAGCTCCTCGTTTCGGATTCTCAGGGTCACCTGTAAAGCCCCTCCTAGGCAAAGCTCGCCACTTGACCAGGACATTTTATAGATAGGCAACTCCTATCCTCATATTGATTAGTGGTTCCAAATTAATAACTACTGCAATAAGGAACAGACACAAAAGATACGCTCAGCATCTTTCCAAATAACTGTTCTGCTTTATTATGACTTAATTGAAGGTTTTATACACATAATTATGTAGGTATCACATTAATATTACAATTGTACTTCTATGGTAACAAGGGGCGTTACATAGGCAGGCTAATTCTAATCAAGACTCTAAAGAATGCAAACGTGTACTGAAAACATTATTAGTGCCGTCTGCACAGTAAAGGCAGTGTGCAATACATACAAAATAGAATACAATTATATACAGAACTTACAAATTTCCATTACACCTGCCTTGCAGTCTCTGCTTTAATTCATCCCCGAGATGTTCTATCGGGTTCAGGACAGGACTCTGTGCAGGCCAGTCAGGTTCCTACACCCCAAACTTGCTCATCTATGTTTTTATGGACCTTGGTTTGTGCACTGGTCCAAATCATTTGGTGGAGGGGAAATTATAGTGTTGGGTTGTTTTTCAGGGGTTGAGCTTAGCACCTTAGTTCCAGTGAAGGGAACTCTTAAGACATCAGCATACTAAGACATTTTGGACAATTTCTTGCTCCAAATTTTGTGGTAACAGTTTGGGGATGGCCCCTTCCTGTTCCAACATGACTACACACCAGTGCACAAAGCAAGGTCCATAAAGACATGGATGAGTGAGTTTGGGGTGGAGGAACGTGACTGGCCTGCACAGAGTCCTGACCTCAACCCGATAGAACACCTTTGAAATAAATTAGAGTGGAGACTGTAAGCCAGGCCTTCTTGTCCAACATCAGTGCCTGACCTCACAAATGCGCTTCTGGAAAAGTGATCAAACATTCTCATAGACACACTCCTAAGCTTTGTGGACAGCCTTCCCAGAAGCAGCTTTTAAAGCTGTTATAACTGCAAAGGATGAGCCAACTCAGTATTGAATCCTACGGTCTAAGACTGGGATGCCATTAAAGTTCATGTGCATGTGCATGTAAAGGCAGGCATCCCAGTACTTTTGACAATATAGTAACAGGCAGTCCCTGGGTTACAAACAAGGTTCTGTGAGTTTGTTCTTAAGTTGAATTTGTTTGTAAGTCAGAACAGGTACATTTTTTAAGTGTAGCTCCAGCCAAAAATATATTTTTTTTTTGGATAGCATAGGGAAGGGTTACCACCTCTGTAACATTTGTTTTGCTGTCTATGTCCTTGTTCAGAAGATTTCACCTCACTTTCTGTCGCTATGACAATTGGATTTTGAAAATTTGGGGTTGTTGTGGAAACAAGGATTGGTGATAAATCATCAGTGGAGACATCTTTTTCCCATGATAACTCTTACAGAAGTGAATTTCCCTTCCAGTAAAAACAACAGAAACAAATATCAATCACACCGACTTGCAGAGCTCAGAACTGCTAGCGCAGTTAAACAGTCCTTGGTATTTTGTCGCAGGTAACTTCCGCTGCTAGCAGGTTTCCAGGCCGGACACTGCCTTGCGCTTTCACAGCTATACAACAATCCATCATCCACAGTCTCCTCTACACTCCTCCACACCCACCATTGAAACTTCCTGTCTTCTTCTTAAACCGACTTCCTCTGACCAGTGAGTTAACCCATTTGTTCCCTTAAAAGGACCACAGTCCAAACAGAGGGGAAATATAGCGTCCTTCCAGGACACAGCCATAGTGTCCTGTACATATACTCCCCCTCTGCCCCAACACCAAGGAGGTGGGGGCAACAGTGGAACTAAAACAATGGACTCGTAAGAGGGCATCTGCATTTTGATGCAGTCTCCTGGGCCACACACTCTCACTCAACTATAGCGTAGTTTTTCTCCGCTGGTGTAAACTTCCTACTGAGGAAGACTACTGGGTGCTTCTCACCATGAACAACCTGTGACAAAACCGCTCCCAATCCTACATCGGACACATCAGTCTGGACAATGAACTCCTTTGAAAAATTGGGTGCTATCAGGACAGGGTGTTGGCACAGTGCTGACTTGAGCTACAAAAAAGCCTTTTCAGCATCTGCATTCCACTCCACCATGACTGGTTTCCGACCCTTAGTTAGATCGGTCAGTGGAGCAATGTGGCAAAGTTGGGTACAAACCTCCTGTAGTATCCCACCATGCCCAGGAATGCTCGTACCTGCTTCTTTGTGAGGGGGTGGAGCCTTTTCTGTATAGCCTCTACCTTACTGTCCTGAGGTTTCACCACCCCTCTACCCACAATATAGCCCAGGTATTTCACCTCCTCCATTCCCAAAGCACATTTTCCAGGGTTTATTGTAAACCCCTCCTTCCAAAGAGAGTCCAGCACTGCCTGGACTTTGAGCAAGTGTGATTCCCAGTCTCTGAAAAATGACTATGTCATCCAAGTACACTGAGGCATACTCCCAGTGAGGTTGTAAAATCCTATCCATTGCTCACTGAAACATGGCTGGAGCAGTTTGTAGTCCAAAAGGCATTCTTTTGTACTGAAAACTCCCCTCGGGGGTAAAAAAAACTTAGTCAAGGGGATTTGCCAATACCCCTTGGTAAGTTCTAATGTAGTGATATACCTGGGTGGACCTAGTCTCCCAATAAGCACATATACCTGGGGCATGAGGTAGGCATCAAACCACAAAACTTCATTAAACTTCCGGAAATCATTGCAGAATCACAGAGTCCCATTGGTCTTCGGTACCAACACAATCAGGCTCGACCACTCACTCTGCAATTCTTCAATAATCTCCAGGTTTAACATCTTCTTCACTTCCTCTAAAACAACATTCCTTTGAGCCTCTGGGATGCGGTAGGGCCGGACAAAAACTTTGACTCTTGGTTCCGTGATAATATCATGCTCTATGACACTAGTTAGCCCTGGCAAGTCTGAATTTTTTTCTTTATTTCTCTGCAAGAACTCTTTTGCCTGCTGACTTTGGATTTTAAATAGGGTATTTGCTACTTGGACACTCTCCACCCCAACCTGAGGCTCTAGTCTTGCACCAGCCAGGGAGGTCACCGGTTCTCTGTCTGTCCAGGGCTTTAACAAGTTTACATGATATATCTGATAGGATTTCCTCTTGCCTGGCTGGTGGACTCTATAATATACCTCTCCCATTTTTTCCACAACTTCAAAGGGACCTTGTCATCTGGCCAAGAATTTACTTTCCACAGTGGGAATCAACACTGCTATCCGATCCCCCACTTGGAAGTGCCTTATTTTAGCGGCCCTATTATAGACCTGTCGTTGAACCTCCTAGGCTTTTTGCAAATGTTCCTTGATGAGTGGCATCAGAGTTAGGATACTTTCCTGCATTTGGAAGACATATTCAAGAACACACTTATGCTGAATAGGTTCACTTTCCCATTCCTCTTTAATAAAGTCAATTAGTCCACGAAGTCTCCGCCCATACACCAAGGAAGAAAAGCCCGTGGAGGCCGGGGGCACTTCCTGGATAGCAAACAGGAGAGCTGGTAACAGGCAGTACCAGTCTTTCCCATCCCTTTGTACCACACTCTTGAGCATAGACTTGAGAGTCTTATTAAAGCGTTCTACCAAGCCATCCATTTGGGGTTGGTAGACCAATGTGCGCAGCTGTTTAATCCGGAACAGCTTGCACACATCGGCAATAATCCTCGACATAAATGGGGTGCCCCGGTCCGTGAGTATTTCCTTGGGAAAACCAGTCCGTGTAAACAACTGGAATAATTCCCAGACAATAGCCTTAGAGGAGGTATTCTGCAGGGGTAGCGCCTCAGTAGGGATGAGCTTCGAGTTCGAGTCGAACTCATGTTCGACTCGAACATTGGCTGTTCGCAAGTTCACCGAACAGCGAACAATTTGGGGTGTTCGCGGCAAATTCGAATGCCGCGGAACACCCTTTAAAAGTCTATGGGAGAAATCAAAAGTGCTAATTTTAAAGGCTAATATGCAAGTTATTGTCATAAAAAGTGTTTGGGGACCTGGGTCCTGCCCCAGGGGACATGGATCAATGCAAAAAAAAGTTTTAAAAACGGCCGTTTTTTCAGGAGCAGTGATTTTAATAATGCTTAAAGTCAATCAATAAAAGTGTAATATCCCTTTAAATTTCGTACCTGGGGGGTGTCTATAGTGTGTCTGTAAAGGAGCGCATGTTTCCTGTGTTTAGAACAGTCTGACAGCAAAATGACATTTTGAAGGAAAAAACTCATTTAAAACTACCCGCGGCTATTGCATTGCCGACAATACACATAGAAGTTCATTGATAAAAACGGCATGGGAATTCCCCAAAGGGGAACCCCGAACCAAAATTAAAAAAAAAAAAATGACGTGGGAGTCCCCCTAAATTCCATACCAGGCCCTTCAGGTCTGGTATGGATATTAAGGGGAACCCCGGCCAAAATTTAAAAAAAAAAATGACGTGGGGTTCCCCCTAAATTCCATACCAGACCCTTCAGGTCTGGTATGGATTTTAAGGGGAACCCCGCGCCAAAAAAAAAAAAAAAAACGGCGTGGGGTCCCCCCAAAAATCCATACCAGACCCTTATCCGAGCACGCAACCTGGCAGGCCGCAGGAAAAGAGGGGGGGACGAGAGTGCGGCCCCCCCTCCCTCCTGAACCGTACCAGGCCACATGCCCTCAACATTGGGAGGGTGCTTTGGGGTAGCCCCCCAAAACACCTTGTCCCCATGTTGATGAGGACAAGGGCCTCATCCCCACAACCCTGGCCGGTGGTTGTGGGGGTCTGTGGGCGGGGGGCTTATCGGAATCTGGAAGCCCCCTTTAACAAGGTGACCCCCAGATCCCGGCCCCCCCCTGTGTGAAATGGTAAGGGGGTACATAAGTACCCCTACCATTTCACGAAGAAAGTGTCAAAAATGTTAAAAATGACAAGAGACAGTTTTTGACAATTCCTTTATTTAAATGCTTCTTCTTTCTTCTATCTTCCTTCATCTTCTGGTTCTTCTGGTTCTTCTGGCTCTTCTGGTTCTTCCTCCGGCGTTCTCGTCCAGCATCTCCTCCGCGGCGTCTTCTATCTTCTTCTCCTTGGGTCGCTCCGCACCCATGGCATAGGGGGGAGGCTCCCGCTCTTCTCTTCTTCTTGTCTTCTCTTCTGTTCTTCTTCATTTTCTTCTCCGGGCTGCTCCGCAATCCATGCTGGCATGGAGGGAGGCTCCCGCTGTGTGACGGCGCTCCTCGTCTGACAGTTCTTAAATGATGGGGGGCGGGGCCACCCGGTGACCCCGCCCCCCTCTGACGCACGGTGACTTGACGGGACTTCCCTGTGGCATTCCCCGTGACGTCACAGGGAAGTCCCGTCAAGTCACCGTGCGTCAGAGGGGGGCGGGGTTCACCGGGTGGCCCCGCCCACCCGGTTATTTAAGAACTGTCAGACGAGGAGCGCCGTCACACAGCGGGAGCCTCCCTCCATGCCAACATGGATTGCGGAGCGGCCCGGAGAAGAAAATGAAGAAGAACAGAAGAGAAGAAAAGAAGAAGAGAAGAGCGGGAGCCTCCCCCCTATGCCATGGGTGCGGAGCGGCCCGAGGAGAAGAAGATAGAAGACGCCGCGGAGGAGATGCTGGACGAGAACGCCGGAGGAAGAACCAGAAGAGCCAGAAGAACCAGAAGAACCAGAAGATGAAGGAAGATAGAAGAAAGAAGAAGCATTTAAATAAAGGAATTGTCAAAAACTGTCTCTTGTCATTTTTAACATTTATGACACTTTTTTCGTGAAATGGTAGGGGTACTTATGTACCCCCTTACCATTTCACACAGGGGGGGGGCCGGGATCTGGGGGTCACCTTGTTAAAGGGGGCTTCCAGATTCCGATAAGCCCCCCGCCCGCAGACCCCCACAACCACCGGCCAGGGTTGTGGGGATGAGGCCCTTGTCCTCATCAACATGGGGACAAGGTGTTTTGGGGGGCTACCCCAAAGCACCCTCCCAATGTTGAGGGCATGTGGCCTGGTACAGTTCAGGAGGGAGGGGGGGCCGCACTCTCGTCCCCCCCTCTTTTCCTGCGGCCTGCCAGGTTGCGTGCTCGGATAAGGGTCTGGTATGGATTTTTGGGGGGACCCCACGCCGTTTTTTTTTTTTTTTCGGCGCGGGGTTCCCCTTAAAATCCATACCAGACCTGAAGGGTCTGGTATGGAATTTAGGGGGAACCCCACGTCATTTTTTTTTTTTAATTTTGGCCGGGGTTCCCCTTAATATCCATACCAGACCTGAAGGGCCTGGTATGGAATTTAGGAGGACTCCCACGTCATATTTTTTTTTTAATTTTGGTTCGGGGTTCCCCTTTGGGGAATTCCCATGCCGTTTTTATCAATGAACTTCTATGTGTATTGTCGGCAATGCAATAGCCGCGGGTAGTTTTAAATGAGTTTTTTCCTTCAAAATGTCATTTTGCTGTCAGACTGTTCTAAACACAGGAAACATGCGCTCCTTTACAGGCATACTATAGACACCCCCCAGGTACGAAATTTAAAGGGATATTACACTTTTATTGTTTGACTTTAAGCATTATTAAAATCACTGCTCCTGAAAAAACGGGAGTTTTTAAAACTTTTTTTTGCATTGATCCATGTCCCCTGGGGCAGGACCCAGGTCCCCAAACACTTTTTATGACAATAACTTGCATATAAGCCTTTAAAATTAGCACTTTTGATTATTCATGTTCGTGTCCCATAGACTTTAACGGTGTTCGCATGTTGGAACGAACTTTTTTCCTGTTCGCATGTTCTGGTGCGAACCGAACAGGGGGGTGTTCGGCTCATCCCTACGCCTCAGGATATTGAGTGGCATAGTCGAGGATCACCAGTATGTAGGAGTGACCTCAAGCCGACTTTACCAAGGGACCCACTATATCCATGGCTATCCTCTCGAATGGGACCTCAATTATGGGCAGAGGGATCAAAGGGCTCTGGAAGTGAGTCACCGGAGCGGTCAACTGACAGGTGGGACAAGAGGTACAGTATTTCTTTACCTCTGCTTTCATACCTGGCCAGTAAAACCTTCTTCTCAACTCCCAGGTGTCTCCCTAACACATCGTAATGGGCCAGGTCCAGAACCTTTCGTCTATACTGTTGGGGTACCAATGATTGTTCTACCACATTTTCTCTCACTTTGGTAATCCGATAAAGCAATTCATTACATACTGCGAAGTGTGGACACTGCTCATTCGCATCTGGCTCTTGGGAACCCCATTTACTACTAAAACCTGTTCCCATGCCTGGGCCAAAGTGGGGTCCTGCATCTGGGCAGTACCAATGCCCCCTGGGAACACCAAAATCTGGCAGGGCAGGGGTAGAGGCCCCTTCCTCATCCTCTTCCCCCAGCATTACCTAAAGTGAGGAAGGTTTCCCCCCTCTCAGTGTTCAGGTAGGTCTGTGAACTACATATTTTGGTATCCTTAACAGTATGAGCATTACTTTCATCACCATTACCAAATTATTAGCATTTTCATCATCTGCATCCACATTAATAACATTTGGCAGTTCAGGGTTATTCCCCTCAACAGCAGGAACAGAGGGACTAGTTTATTCCCAGTCTCTGGAGCATTCAGGTAGTTCTCCTTGTTCCCACCCCCACCTCTTGAGTACCAGTGCCACATGCTGTGGAGATGGACAACGAGATGAGAGGGTACTCCCTGGAGCCCCCTGAATGCACACAACCTGTAAAGTTTTGCTTACCGGGCCGATCTTCCCAATTACTCTAGGATGAACCAGGGTTACCATGCTTTGGGAGTCCAACAAAGCCCTGGCAGGGAGGTGATTCACTTGAACTTCACACTCAAACTTTCCCTCACCAAGGTCAAGATGTGTTGTGCAAGCTTTATGGGCACAAAAAGACCCCCTCCAGAGAACCCCACATTCCATGGGCTCCTCTTGCAGTGGGCAATGTACCTGGGTATGGCCCCAGGAATGACACCACCAACATTGTACATCCTCCTTTTCCGAACAGGAACAGACCACTGAGGAGATCTGGGGAGCAACTCTTGGCCTTCCGGGATGTTTGTTTCAGAGCTCCTTGGGACATACTTCCAAAAGGCTGCAGTTGATCGAATAGGCCATGGCAGACTGGACCCTTGGCGCTTGGTAGGGCCGAGTAGATCCTCCACCACGGTATATCTTTCCACCATCTTGACAAGGAGGTTCACTGTTTTGGGGTCTCCATGGCTGATCCACCATTGAAGGTCGTCTGGCAGGCACTTCAATTATCGTTCTAGCACAACCTGTTCCATGATTTGGGGGCCAGACAACACCTTGGGCTGCAGCCATTTTTTTACCAGTTGCACCAGGTCATGCATTTGAGACCGGGTGGCCGATCTGGATGATACTTCCATTGGTGCACTTGTTGGGCCCGAACAGCCGTAGTCACTCTCAGACGAGCCAGAATTTCTGCCTTTAGCTTTTGATAATCTTTAGCGTCATCTAGTGGCAGGTCGAAGTAAGCTTTGAGGATCTCCGGTGAGAAAAGGAGCAATGAGGCCGGCCCATGGTCCTGGGGCCACCCTTCTTTCTCTGCCATCCTCTCAAATGTAGCAAGAAATGCCTCTACATCATCACTCAGGGACAACTTCTGCAGAAAATGGCTCACCCTCATGGTCACCTGGTTGCCAGGGGCAACAGCTGCTTGCTCACGCACCTAAGAAAGTTGCTGCACTGCTTCTTGTAAGGCAGTTACCTGAGCCTGCATAACCCCTTGCTGGGTCGCCTGCTGGGCTGCCAGCTGGGCCACCACCAGGCGAGTACTTTCTTGCTGCAGAGTCAACGCCTGTTTTTGGTGAGTTTGTTGTACCTCGAGCTGGGTTGTGAAGCGCTGATTAGCTTCCTCGTGGAGAGCCTGTACTTGCATATTAGCCAGGGAAAGCTGTTTAATTAGCTCCTCCATTGGTTCAGCTTTCTGGATTTGTGCGGTTTTAACCCAGGACATAAATCCAATGTACTGTCCCTTTAAATGTCAGTTTTTTTCTTCTAATGCCCCGTTACTCTGTCCTGCCCCACATGTAAAGTTCGGGGAACCAGCTAGATTGCAGGACAGGCTTTTCAATCAAAAGAATTTAACTTAAACAGCTTCATAGCAGCAAAAACAACAGAAAGAAATATCAGTCTCACCGACTTGCAGAGCTCAGAACTGCTATCGCAGTTAAACACTCCTTGTTTTTTTTGTCGCAGGTAACTTCCCCTGCTAGCAGGTTTCCAAGCCGGACACTGCCATGCACTTTCACAGCTGTACAACATCCACCATCCACAGTCTCCTCTAAACTCCTCCACACCCACCATTACAACTTCCTGTCTTTTCTTTTTAAACCCACTTACTCTGACCAGTGAGTTAACCCTTTTTGTTCCCTTAAAGGGACCACAGTCTAAAGAGAGGGAAAATATAGCATAATTCCATGACACAGCCACGGCGTCCTGTACAACATATACAGTATCTCACAAAAGTGAGTACACCCCTCACATTTTTGTAAATATTTTATTATATCTTTTCATGTGACAACACTGAAGAAATTACACTTTGCTACAATGTAAAGTACTGAGTGTACAGCTTGTATAACAGTGTAAATTTGCTGTTCCCTCAAAATAACACCTGGCCATAAATGTCTAAACCACTGGCAACAAAAGTGAGTACACCCCTAAGTGAAAATGTCCAAATTGGGCCCAATTAGCCATTTTCCCTCCCCGGTGTCATGTGACTTGTTAGTGTTACAAGGTCTCAGGTGTGAATGGGGAGCAGATGTGTTAAATTTGGTGTTAACGCTCTCACGCGTACTGGTCACTGGATGTTCAACATGGCACCTCATGGCAACAAACTCTCTGAGGATCTGAAAAAAAGAATTGTTGCTCTACTTAAAGATGGCCTAGGCTATAAGAAGATTGCAAAGACCCTGAAACTGAGCTGCAGCATGATGGCCAAGATAGCAGTTTAACAGGACAGGTTCCACTCAGAACAGGCCTCGCTATGGTCGACCAAAGAGGTTGAGTGCACGTGCTCAGCGTCATATCCAGAGGTTGTCTTTGGGAAATAGACATATGAGTGCTGTCAGCATTGCTGCAGAGGTTGCAGGGGTGGGGGGTTAGCCTGTCAGTGTTCAGACCATATGCCGCACACTGCATCAAATTGGTATGCATGGCTGTCATTCCAGAAGGAAGCCTCTTCTAAAGAAGATGCACAAGAAAGCCCGCAAACAGTTTGCTGAAGACAAGCACTAAGGACTAAGGATATGACATGGATTGCTGGAACCATGTCCTGTGGTCTGATAAAGCCAAGTGTGTCTTGCCTACAGTCAAGCATGGTGGTGGGAGTGTCATGGTCTGGGGCTGCATGGGTGCTGCTGGCATTGGGGAGTTACAGTTCATTGAGAGAACCATGAATGCCAACATCTACTGTGATATACTGAAGCAGAGCATTAACCCCTTCCTTCGGAGACCTGGCCGCAGGGCAGTATTCCAACATGATAACGACCCCAAACACACCTCTAAGACAACCACTGCCTTGCTAAATAAGTTGAGGGTAAAGGTGATGGACTGGCCAAGCATGTCTCCAGACCTAAACCCTATTGAGCATCTGTGGGGCATCCTCAAATGGAAGGTGGAGAAGCGCAAGGTCTTTAACATCCACCAGCTATGTCATGTCATCATGGAGGGGTGGAAGAGTCCAGTGACAACCTGTGAAGTTCTGGTGAACTCCATGCCCAAGAGGGTTAAGGCAGTGCCGGAAAATAATGGTGGCCACACAAAATATTGACACTTTGGGCCCAATTTGGACACTTTCACTTAGGGGTGTACTTACTTTTATTGCCAGCGGTTTAGACATTAATGTTTGTGCGTTGAGTTATTTTGAGGGGACAGCAAATTTACACTGTTATACAAGCTGTACACAAAGTGTCATTTCTACATTGTTGTCACATGAAAAGATATAATAAAATATTTACAAAAATTTTGTGAGATACTGTTTATATATATATATATATATATATATATATATATATATATATATATATATATATATATATAGTAAAATTTACAAAACATTGGAAATATCCAGCCATTACCAAAGTAAGCTCAGAGGCACTTCCAGACAATTTCAACAGACCCATATGCAGCAAATGACACCCCCCGTATCCATCAAGAGACAGTCCCCATATGCAGAAAGAGACATCCCTTATATAGCAAGAGACATCCCCCTTATCAAGCAAGATACACACACCATATCCAGCAAGAGACACCCCCCCATATCCAGCAAGAGACACCCCCCCATATCCAAAAAGAGATATCCCATATGCAGCAAGAGACAGCCCATATCCAGCAAAGAGACAGCCCATATCCAGCAAAGAGACATCCAGGCAGCCCCCATATCTAGAAAACATGGTGGAAATGCAGCGCTAATGTGATATAAAAAATCCCCGGAGTGACCCCCAGGGGTAAGTATTGGACTGATGGCTGCTCATAAATGAGAAGCCAGCATCCAGTGAATATAACATAAAGTGTATAAAAAAAATCAATATACAAGTGCGCATGCGCGGGTCTCCCAATATGGCCGCGTAAGCCAGGAGCTCCGCTCTGCCTGAGCCAATGAGTCGCACTAGCGCAGGAACCAGTCCTGAAGGAAGCCCGCTTCAGATGGGGATAGCACGGGGAGCAGTCCTAGCACACCAGGATGTCCAGCAGCTCAGTCCACCGCGACCTGGGCCACAATTTACGGCTGAAGGAACACAGGCCGCTTCCAAGATGGCGGCCGCGTCTCTGCCACGAGACTCACAAGCAGGAGGACACTCGGAGCTCAGGCAAGTGATTAGCCCAGCCACACTATCATTCACCCCCAAGCAAATCTGGGAAGCCACAACATTACAACCCCCTCGCCTGCATCAACAGTTTCAATGCTTGAACGCACATTTGAAAACTACATGCTCTCTCCTATAAACAACACTCCAGGCCCAGGGAACGCTAACACTCCCTCATGTAACCAGAAGCAGGCCTTGGATCAGACACAAGACATCCCCCTAAACGCAAGGGATCTATTCATTAAATTTTCTGAACTGCTTGATCGAGGGCTTGCTATTACAGCCAGCAAGATCACCACAGATGTAAGAGCAGACTTTCAGAATTTGGGCTCTAGAATGGAAGCCATAGAACATAAGCTAGACATAACGGTCTCCAGGGCTAATCAGTATACAGGCCATATCCAAGTAATACAGGACCAATTGGAAGTAGCGTTAAACCGCATTGATGACCTCGAGAATCGCTCCAGAAGAGACAATTTTAGGGTGAGAGGTATCCCTGAATCAGTAACTGACGCACCTAAAGCTATACAGGACCTCATACAATTCTTAATCCCTGCTATACCGCCACACAAGCTGGAACTGGACAGGGCACATAGGTCACTGGGTCCCCCTAGGAGAGACGGGAACCCCAGGGATATAGTAGTAAAACCACACCATTACAGTGTGAAGGAAGAGATTATGAGGATATCCAGGAAACAGTCAAGCATCTCATTCCAAGGTCAAGATATTCAGATCTTTGCGGACATTTCCCCGATGACCATTCAAAGACGCAGAGCATTAATACCATTACTACTCGTTCTCTCCCAGAAAGAAATAAAATATTGGTGGGCCTTTCCCTTTGCCCTTAAGTTTACCTTTAACTGTAAAACTTACTCTTTCTCCACCCTTACAGAAGGAGAACAAGTCCTTTTGGCCCTGAAACTCATCGCTCTGGAGTCTGGAGATATGGACACATCTAACCTGCAGGCAAGTTCCTCCAAAAAATCATCACCAGCCAGCCCCCTCTCTCCACTATGGAAGGCGACCAAAACCAAGCGAGCGAAGGATCAAATGCCCACCTGAAGACTGACTTTTCCATCTCTCCTTTTACTTTTATTTTTCCTCAGGACAAGACCCTGACGGGAAACACCTCAGAGACCCTCACATCATTTTTGGCTGTCCCGCTTATCTAATAGATAAGATTGCAGAGATCGTCCCACAATAGGGGTCAGGAATTGATCCTATTGTTTTAAGCAAGACGGACTTCATTAAACCTGGGCATCATACATTCGGATACCCAAGGACTCCGTTACAGAAGACACACATCATTTTGGGATATTTTACTTGCATAATGAAGTCCCTTATTTTTTGATGTTTTTTTTTTTTTATATAAATATCCCTCCTCTTCCACTTTTTGTTTATAATGTGATATGTCCTGACGGTTCAGTTCCATTTACAATTTTTCTTTTATACCTATGGACTCTGATACAAGTTTTTTCTTTTTTATAAGCAAGGTTTATAGAGTATCATAGCCCTTAGTCGACTGTGGCTCGGGCAGCAGTCATGCGTGCCCTCCCATCCCCCCAATATAGCTTTTCTCTATTTGGGTGATGGGGTGTCAGCCCTCTCAGAGGGCTGCTCAATCATGTTACTCACTAACTTAGGAGGGGGCTTTCCCCCCTTTCTTCGTTATAGGCCTATGTTTGGCCTTCTTGTTTCTCTTCCTTTTTTTCCTTTCTATTCTTTAACTAACTTTTTCCTTTTGATTGCCAGCACTCGGTGGATTCTCTTTTGTCCGGAGGCTCCAGGTCCCAGGTTTCACCACACTACTATGTCAAGGCTGATCACATCTAGGCTTTATGGGGTAAGTGTTAAATACATGGATACATCTCTTCTCACACCAATTCATGCCTCCTAATACCGTAAACTCGCCATCGCTTAGAATTGTCTTGCATAATGTGCAGGGACTAAACTCGGCGGTCAAGAGAAGGAAGGTACTGCAGGAATACCGCTCCCAGAAAATAGATGTGGTGTTCCTACAGGAAACACATTTTGCAATACAATATAACCCTTCCTTCCTTCCTGCATGCCCACTATCCCCTGTTCTACTTAGCAAACGCTCAGGACAAAACAAAAGGGGTGGCAATCCTGTTTGCTAAATCCTGCCAATTTAAGACTACTCAGGTTTACAAAGATATGGAGGGTAGATTTGTCATGGTGAAAGGAATGCTAAATAATCAAATGTACTCCCTGATCTCGTACTATTCCCCCAACAGAGGTCAAGCTCAATTTTTTCACCTTATGTTCCAAACGATAGAACCACTGTTGGAGGGAATAATAATTTTGGGAGGGGACTCCAACATAGCATTTGACCTATCCCTAGATAAATCTAAGCCTCTTTCATCTCAACTGACACGCCCCAAAAAAATTAGTACTAAAATCGCTAAAATGATCTTTAATCAAGGTTTTGCAGACATCTGGAGAGAAACCAATCTGACCTCCAGGGACTACACTCACTTTTCAAACCCCCACCAATCCTATTCTAGAATAGATCACATTTTCATTTCAACTCATCATATCCCTTTAGTTAAAAAATCTTTCATCAAAGACTCCTCCCTTTCGGATCACTCAATGGTTATCCTAGTGATACGAGGGCTTCAACTTAAATCCCCCCCCCTCAATGGAGACTTAAAGAATCCATCCTTAAAGACCCTATCCAGGTCACTATTATTGGGAAAGCTCTGAAGGAGTTTTTTATTCTAAATGACGTGGAGGGAATCTCGGCTGAAACAGTTTGGGCAGCCCATAAGGCCACGATCAGGGGAAAGCTGATCCAAATGACATCACAAATCAAAAAAGAGAAAACCTCTGAGGTTGTCAAACTTGAAAATAACTTTGAAGCTTTATGTAAGCAACATAAAACAGACCCTTCTAAGGTCAATACAGCACAACTAGATGCCGCTAGGGTGGCATTAAACTTAGCCCTTACGGTTAAAGCCGAGGTCTCCCTGCGTTGGACAGAAGCAAAATTTTACCAGCATAGAGATAAAATGAATACAATTTTGGCCTCCAAACTATCCCCCAAAACACGTACTTTCGCCCTCCCTAAGATCAGGCAGCAAGACGGTTCGTTCTCTCTAAATCCTCAATGTATTCTACAATCGTTTCAGGATTTTTATACAAATTTATACAAAAAGGGAAATCATGTAGGGGAGGCCAGATTTGATGCATTCATGGCGGATCTAAAAATTCCTCGCCTTCAGAAAAGTCATGTTGAACTGATGGACGCAGATTTCTCTACAGAGGAAACCCTAGAAGTGATTAAGAATTTAAAAGTTAACTCCGCCCCAGGCCCAGATGGCTTTTCCAACATTTATTACAAAACATTTGCAGTCACCCTAGCTCCTCATCTCACCAAATTCTTTAATTCTAAAAGAATGGGCGAAGCCATTGAAACCCATGCAAACTCAGCCTTCATCTCAGTTATCCCTAAACTTGACAAGGACCCATCCCTAGTAGAAAACTATAGACCCATCTCCCTTATTAACAATGATTTGAAGATCCTAACCAAAATATTAGCCAATAGACTAAGCTTGTTCATAGGACAATACATTCATAGGGACCAAGTAGGTTTCATCCCAGGGAGACAGGGCCCGGACCAAGTTAGGAGGGCGACGGATATTGTTTCAATCCTTCAATCTGCCTGGGATGGATCCCCTCAGCAGGAAGGCTGTCACGTACCTGATCGGAGTCTGAAGTGACGAGGTCGGCCTCCCTTGTATCTCCAACCCGGGTCCCGCTGAGAGTGGGAACAGAGGGACCCCAAGGAAAGGAGGAACACGAGTGCCTGTAGAAGTAACCCAGGAATCTTGAGGCAGATGATGCGACTTTAGGTAGGCAGGAAGTCGCAGCAGATCGCAGGAGCCGAGATGCAGGAACTTGACAGGCAGCTTGGAGCCAAACAGGAGACAGGAACGGAGTCACAGGAATAGCCGGGTTCGGAAGCAGGCGGACAGCAAGGTACCAAATCATCAGGCAGAAGCAGAGTCAACGTAGGAAGCCGAAGTCAGGAACCAGTGAATCAGGATATGGGAGAGTCCAGAGACAAGGTCAGGGGAGCCAAGGTTCAGCAACAGATATCAAGCAGGCAGGTAACACAGGATACAGATACAGGAACAGCTGAAGATCAGTCAGCACCTGTCACAGTCAGTGTGTCCTTTAAATAGGCCGTCTGGCGCCAAAGGGCCGCGCGGACGCGCTCCCGCGGGTGCGCCCATTCCTTTGCGCACGCGCATTGGCACGTCTGCGATCCGAAGCGACCTTCCCGAACGCATGCGTGCGTAAAGAGTCCTTTACGAACGAGTGTACCCGCGAGTGAACCCGGGACGTAACAGTTCTCTTACATTGCCCCCTCCTTACGGGCAGCCTCCGGATGCCCCTCAGGGGCTTCTTTTCTGGATGGTGCTGAAAAAATGCTCGTACTTTTTGCGGGGCATGTACGTTAGAAGCTGGTTCCCAGGAATTGTCTTCAGGGCCGTAGCCCTTCCATTTAATCAGAAACTGTGTTAGGCCATTCCTGGTTCTGCAGTCGAGAACGGCTTCTACCTCAAATTCTTCACTGCCCTCAACGAGCAATGGAGGAGGATTTTCTGGATCCCGGTTAGAAAAGGGATTGGGTACTGATGTCTTCAACAAAGAAATATGAAAAACAGGGTGAATTTTGAGATTCTTTGGTAGGATAAGTTCAAAAGCCACAGAGTTGATCCTCCTTTTTACAGCAAAGGGCCCCAGGTATTTTGGACCAAGTTTCTTGGAGGGACACTTCAGTTTTAAATTAGCAGTGGATAGCCAGACCTTGTCTCCTGGATTCAGATTTAAGTTACCCCTCCTTTTCCTGTCAAAAAATCTTTTGTTATTGGCCTGGGCCTTAGAGATGGTGTCCTGAAGCACTTTATTATTGGAGATGAACCAACTCAGTCTGTCTTGAACAGCAGGCACAGCAGAATCCACGGGTAATTCAGGCAAAAAGGAAGGGTGATATCCATAATTGGCGAAAAAGGGGGTTTGCTTGGTAGCAGAGTGGATGGAATTATTGTATGCAAATTCCGCTAGCGGAAGCAGAGGTGACCAATCGTCCTGTGAAAAAGAGGAGAAGCAACGCAAATATTGCTCCAGCGTCTGGTTGGTTCTCTCCGTCTGTCCATTAGTTTGAGGATGGTAGGCAGAGGACAGACGGAGCTCGATGTTCAAGACTTCACAGAGAGATCTCCAGAATCTGGACGTGAACTGTACCCCTCGATCAGAAGTGATATTATCGGGAATACCATGTAGTCTCACTATCTCTCGGATAAATATGGAAGCAGTCTCAGCGGCAGACGGGGTTCCTTGCATGGGTAAAAAGTGTGCCATCTTAGTCAAGCGATCAACCACGACAAATATGGTGGTAAAGTCTTCAGACGGGGGAAGTTCCACAATGAAATCCATGGATATCATGCTCCATGGTTTCTTAGGCACAGGAAGACATTCTAATAGGCCCCAAGTCTTGGCTCGGTCAGTCTTATTGCGTTGACAGGTCACACAGGATTTGACGTATCTTTTACAGTCTTGAATCAAGTCTGGCCACCAGAAAGAACGGGAAATTAGGTTGATACTCTTGCGAATCCCAAAATGGCCTGCCAAAGGATGATCGTGGCAACGCTTGAGGACAGAAACCCTGAACTGCTCCGGGACAAAGACCTGTTCCTTATGGTAATACAGCCCGTCTTTGAGTTGAAGAGATAAATCTTGGGAAGGGGGATGCTCCAACAGCTCAGCTCTTATTTGGGAAGTCAGATTGGTTTGGAGAAGAAGAAAGTTCTTGGCAGGTAAAATGGTGTCTGCTTCGGAAGGATGAACAGGGTCATGGAACATGCGTGACAGCGCGTCTGGTTTCCCATTCTTAGAACCAGGGCGGAAGGTTATGTGAAATGTGAAACGGGAAAAGAACAATGCCCATCTTGCCTGCCGAGGTCTGAGTCGTTTAGCTGTTCTCAAATACTCAAGATTCTTATGGTCAGTGAAAATGAGTATAGGGTGCAAGGCTCCTTCTAACAGATAGCGCCATTCCTCGAGGGCAGCTTTAATGGCCAACAGTTCCCGGTCCCCTACATCATAATTCTTCTCAGAGGGATTCAATTTCTTGGAGAAGAATGCCACAGGATGGAGTAAGGACTTGGGGCCCTGTCGCTGCGACAATATGGCTCCCACTGCGATTTCAGAGGCGTCCACCTCCAGAATATAGGGCAAGGAAGGGTCAGGATGCTTTAAGATGGGAGCTGAGGTGAACAAGGCTTTCAACTGCTCAAAGGATGTTTGTGCTTCAGTACTCCACCGGAAGGGAACATGCTGTTTGGTCAAAAGGGTGATAGCAGAAATAATACCAGAAAAGTTCTTAATAAATTTCCTGTAGAAATTAGCGAATCCCACAAACCTTTGTACCGCCTTTCGATCTGTAGGAGCTGGCCAATCCAAAACAGCAGCGACTTTCTGGGGATCCATGGAGATCCCATCAGCGGAGATGACAAGTCCCAGGAATTGAATTGTATGTTTTTCAAAGTCGCATTTTTCAGCCTTGACATAGAGATGATGTTCACGAAGTTTACTCAAAACTTTTTTCACATGGGTACGGTGGATCTCGATTGAGTCAGAGAAGATAAGAATATCATCGAGATAGACAATGAGAAACAGGTCAAGAAAGTCCCGAAAAACATCATTTACCAGATGCTGAAAGGTGGCTGGGGCGTTGCAGAGACCGAAGGGCATAACTAGGTATTCAAAATGCCCAAAGCGTGACCTGAAGGCAGTCTTCCATTCATCCCCCTTTCGGATTCGCACCAAATTGTAGGCACCTCTTAGATCTAGCTTGGAAAAAACTCGTGCTCCACGCAGTCTCTGAAATAACTCGGGAATTAAGGGAAGTGGGTACCGGTTCTTGATAGTTATTTTATTAAGATCACGATAGTCAATACAGGGCCTCAGGGAGTGATCTTTTTTCTCCACAAAAAAGATACCAGCTCCTGCTGGGGAGGAAGAGGCTCGAATAAACCCTTTTTCTAGGCTTTCATCAATGTATTTGCGTAAGGCCTCTAGTTCAGGTTCCGAGAGAGGGTAAATTCGGCCGAAGGGAATTTCCGCCCCTGGTAGGAGTTCAATGGGACAATCGTAAGTCCGGTGGGGAGGTAAGCTCTCTGCACTCTTTTTATTAAATACGTCCAAGAATTCATGATAGACTGTGGGTACTAATTCCAGGGTTTCAGGGTCCGAGTGGATGCTGAGGAGAGGAGCAGGATTAACAAACTTTTTTGGGTAACAATGTTTCTGACAATAATTAGAGGAAAATGAGATATCTCCGATAAGCCAGTCAATATGAGGGTTATGGGCCCTTAACCAGGGTAGCCCCAGGATAACAGGAAACATGGGGGACGTTATGACGTCCAAACGGAGCAGCTCCTGATGTTCCGAAGAGACTTGGCAAAGAATGGGTACAGTCTCTTGTGTAACAGGCCCAGACTTGAGACCAGAGCCATCTGCCAGATGCACAGTAAATTCCTGCCTCTTGGTACATACAGGAAGTTGATGTAAGGAGACAAAGGCTGAGTCCACAAAACAACTGCAAGCTCCAGAGTCTATAATTGCGGTTACAGAAATAGTCCTCCCTGGCAAATGAAACTGGAGCGAAAGAGGGAGGTGTAGCAGATCCCTCCCAGGAAGATGCAACATGTAAGGGGGCGTAGAAGTGGGCTTGGCAGGTCTTATGGGGCAAGCTTGGATGAAATGGCCCGCTCCTCCGCAGTAAAAACATAGTCCGTCACGTACTCGCCGGAGGCGTTCAGAGGAAGATAGTGGTGGTCTTGAAAAGCTTCTGCGGGGAAGCTCAGGAGGCTCCTTATTCTTGGAGTGACCCTTAGGTAATCTGGACGTGATTGTGGAGACAGGAGCAAAACTTCTTGAGAGAGACGCTGGCTTGGTACTAGCTTTCTCAGATTGCCTTTCACGCAATCGACGGTCAATTTGGATAACAAGATGGATCAGATCTTCCAGGGATGAGGGCACTCCTGTTCGGGCAAGTTCGTCTTTTAATTGGTCAGAGAGTCCAAGACGAAATTGATGATGTAAAGCGGCTTTATTCCACTGCGTATCTAAACTCCAGACACGGAAATCTGTTACATAGTCCTCCACGGATCTCAAGCCTTGTTGGAGTTTTCCCAGTGTAAATTCAGCAGTCTGTTGGAGGAAAGGGTCAGCATACAGCTGGGACATGGCTGAAAAGAAGGAGTCAGCGGTAGACAAGGCCGGATCATGGTGTTCTCTAAGATGATGAGCCCAGGAGAGTGGTTCATTTCGTAGGAGTGTAATGATAAATCCCACTTTAATATGCTCGGATGAGAAGGTTCGTGGTAACAAGGAAAAATAAAGTTCACAGGCATTTTGAAAAGTGCGAAACAATTTGCGATCCCCTGAAAAATGCTCTGGCAAAGGTACTCTAGGTTCAGGAGGCAGAGAGGTTTCGTTGAGCAGGCAGAAGTCAGTCTGTACAGACGTATTTACAAGTGCAAGGATAGTAGCTGCAGATGAGACACCAAGCAGATTCGGTAGACGATCTTGCATCTGGCCCAAGTCTTCTTGGAGATTTCGTACGGTATGGGCTAGTGCAGAAATTGCCCGGCAAATGTCCATAACAGGTGAGGCCTCCCTTTCAGACTCCATTGCTGGCTGACTGATACTGTCACGTACCTGATCGGAGTCTGAAGTGACGAGGTCGGCCTCCCTTGTATCTCCAACCCGGGTCCCGCTGAGAGTGGGAACAGAGGGACCCCAAGGAAAGGAGGAACACGAGTGCCTGTAGAAGTAACCCAGGAATCTTGAGGCAGATGATGCGACTTTAGGTAGGCAGGAAGTCGCAGCAGATCGCAGGAGCCGAGATGCAGGAACTTGACAGGCAGCTTGGAGCCAAACAGGAGACAGGAACGGAGTCACAGGAATAGCCGGGTTCGGAAGCAGGCGGACAGCAAGGTACCAAATCATCAGGCAGAAGCAGAGTCAACATAGGAAGCCGAAGTCAGGAACCAGTGAATCAGGATATGGGAGAGTCCAGAGACAAGGTCAGGGGAGCCAAGGTTCAGCAACAGATATCAAGCAGGCAGGTAACACAGGATACAGATACAGGAACAGCTGAAGATCAGTCAGCACCTGTCACAGTCAGTGTGTCCTTTAACTAGGCCGTCTGGCGCCAAAGGGCCGCGCGGACGCGCTCCCGCGGGTGCGCCCATTCCTTTGCGCATGCGCATTGGCACGTCTGCGATCCGAAGCGACCTTCCCGAACGCATGCGTGCGTAAAGAGTCCTTTACGAACGAGTGTACCCGCGAGTGAACCCGGGACGTAACAGTTCTCTTACAAAGGCCTTCTGTTATCATTAGACTTAAGGAAGGCTTTTGACTCGCTTTCATGGTCATACTTGTTCTCTACCCTTCGCAGATGGGGTTTTGGGGAACATTTTTTGGGGATCCTTCAATCTCTTTACTCGAGTCCGGTGGCCAGGGTCAAACTTCAGGGCTTTGTCTCTAATCACATTCCGATCTCTAGAGGGACCAGACAGGGGTGTCCTCTCTCCCCAATAATCTTCGCTATAGCGATTGAATCATTGGCCATTGCAATCAGAACAAATGTCAACATCCACGGGGTTAGGTGCGGAAATTCAGTCCATAAATGCGCCCTTTTCGCAGACAATATTCTGCTCTTTGTCACGTCCCCAATCACATCATTACCCAATATTAATAAACTCTTAGACTCTTTTGGGGATATATCGGGCCTACAAGTGAACATAGCTAAATCACAAGCACTGAATGTTTCTCTTCCCATAGCCCTAATTGATCGACTGAAACAGTCCTTCAAATTTAAGTGGAGCGACAATTCAATTCGTTACTTAGGGATAAATCTTACCTCAAAATTTGAACTCTTGTATCAGGCAAATTTTCCCCCCATGTACCGTAAACTAGAGAAAGATCTTCTCATATGGTCCCAGCACAAAATTTCATGGATTGGCAAAATCAACTCCATTAAAATGACCCTACTACCCAGACTACTCTACCTTTTCCGTTCCCTCCCAATACCTATTAGGAAAGATCATTTAAAATCATTTCAAGGCAAAATAATTAAATACATTTGGGGTAAGAGTGGCTATAGACTAGCTAGAAAAGTCCTTTACAGCCAAAAAACAAAAGGAGGACTGGGTCTTCCAGACCTTTTCAAATATTACCAAGCAGCCAGATTAGCCCAACTCTCAACGATCTACTTTAAACACGAAATCCCAGACTGGATCAACATAGAGAGACATGCGGTCCCTAAATACACGTTAGACTTCCTTCTTTGGTCCCCTCGCAAAACTAGACCCCCTATCATGTCCCCCGCTCTATCACATTCCCTGAGATTATGGGATGATATAAAAAATTCACCCTCCTTGACGTCTGATTTTCACCCGCTGTCCCCCATCTTCCATAATCCTCTCTTCAGACCGGGTATGGATATCAAAACATTTCAGTGGTGGTTAGATAAGGGGATGTACAGGATTGGACACTATTTCACTCCTTTGGGACCCATCTCCCTGAAATTCTGTATGGAAAAGCTTGAAATCCCGGTCTCAGAAAAATGTAGGTTTTATCAAATTTCCCATTTTCTCCATACAATATGGAAAAACAAACCCACCCCCCCCCCCCGACCTTTTCAAATTATGAACGCTGGTGTGGCCAGGGTACAGAGCAAAAAGGGGGCATATCCATAATATACTCTTCCTTATTAGAACCCACCACCAAATTCTCATATATGGAAGCCTGGGAGAAGGACCTACAAGAGACCTGGGACCTGGAGACATGGCACAGAAGAGGAATCAGAGCTCACAAAGGTATAATGAACATTTCATTAATAGAAGCCAATTGGAAAGTGATGACCAGATGGTATTTGGTTCCGTTAAGATTGAACAAGATGTTCCCCTCCTCATCTCCTCTATGTTTTAGGGAATGCCAAGCCCAGGGTTCCATGCTTCATATTTGGTGGGAATGTCCAAGAATTAGAGGTTTTTGGAATAAGATTTTTAATCTTATCCGCAAAGTAACAAACCTACCGATACCTAAGACCCCACAAATTGCTCTACTGAATGAGCAAATCCCTAAGATTCCTAAGGTTTCTCACCGTTTGATTTCTTTTATGCTTTTAGGAGCAAAAGTTACGATCGCTAAAGCCTGGAAGACACCAAAAATTTCCTATGTAGCGGCTAAGAGAAAAATCTCTTGGATAATGTCCCAGGAGAGACTAGTAAGCAAAATTTTGGATAACATCAAAACCTTTGAAGCAATATGGGAACCCTGGGCAGGGCATATAGGTGTATCCCTGGTTCCTGGGATCTCCTAGTCTGGATAGCTTAACATGAGCTGAGTGCTGGCTCTCTCTCTCTCTTTCCCTTACTTCCTTTCTTTTCTTTCCTTTAACCCCTTCTCTATTTCGTATACTTTACAGATATTGTAAGAATAGATGACTACGGTTATTTCGACAATTTAAGTTTATGTTCGTTTTTTTCTAATTTTGTACAGGATATTATATACTACTCTGTTACAAGAAGTAAGGGTTCACCCTTGGGGATCGGGGCAGTCTCTCCGTTGTGATACAGTGGCTCCGGGGGGGTGGCTCATGACCCCTAATGGGTAGGGCAATATTTATCTAAATCTTTACAAGGTCTAGACCAGGACATAGTGTGATCCCGTCAGGGGTGCCTGGTCAGTCCCTAGATTATAACGCCCTATGAAGCATTAAGATACAACATTGCTGATAATGTTTATATGGCTCATTTCTATTTTTATATTATGTACCCTTTAAGTTTTTGATGTAAAGAGACATTGTTGTTTTTTGAGCTCTACCTTTTGATGGACATCTTTTGTTACTGTAAGTTATCTCAATAAACATGTTAAACTTAAAAAAAAAAAAAATCAATATACAGTGAACAAAGAAAAAATTGTGATAGACAAATGCATAAGATATTTGTGGAAGAAAACCAACAAACAGTCCGTGATAAACAAAACATTTTTTTACCAAAACGCTGCTGTATAGAGTATGGTGTAGTCCCATATGAGTGGAACATTAGAGTAATGCCTCTTCCACAGATGATAGGTGAAAATGCACAGGCTTCTCTATATATCATTCACAGATACTCATGTACAGTAAAGGAAGATTGAGTACGCTTACCGCAGAGATTGGACACACACGCCGTATGGCGGTGGGTCAAACAAGTATTTGGACTATCCCATCCAGCAGATCTTTCATGGGAGACATAGATGGTATAATGGTGTACTTCAATGGTCACATCCAGGATGGTGGAGGGTAGATGTTGCACACCAGGAACTCCAATAGGCGGACGTGCCTAAGCTCTCAAAAAGTCACCAACTGGATAAGCTGTATGGTGCTTCCAAAAGCATCGGATCAGCATATTAGATCATGAGGAAGAGAAAAGAGAGCCTCCACAGTGCATGAATCCAGGTATAAAAAATATTTATTTAAAAAAATTTCCAAGATAAAAGTACAAACACCGTGGTGTCAGATGCACAGTAGGCTAGCAATGCCTCATCTGTGGAAGAGGCATTACTCTAATATTCCCCTCATATGGGACTACAGCATACTCTATAGAGGAGCATTTTGGTTAAAACATTTTTTGTTTATCACGGACTGTTTGTTGGTTTTCTTCCACAAATATCTTATGCATTTGTCTATCACAAGCCATCAGTCCAATACTTACCCCTGGGGGATTTTATATATCACATTAGCGCTGCATTTCCACCATGTTTTCTAGTTACTACAAAGTTCACTACACTGTTGATGCTGGCTGCTGATTTATTTCTTTTTAGACTTACTAGTAGCGTAACTTTTTTCCACATATATTTAGCCCCCATATCTAAGCAGCCCCAGTTCAGAAACACTGAATAATTAACTTACCAAAAAAGCAATATCTTCACAGGAAAGTAGGCTAGCACATTGTACCGCAGCTCTTCCTGACAGCCGCAATTCACCCTCCTTGACGTCTGATTTTCACCCGCTGTCCCCCATCTTCCATAATCCTCTCTTCAGACCGGGTATGGATATCAAAACATTTCAGTGGTGGTTAGATAAGGGGATGTACAGGATTGGACACTATTTCACTCCTTTGGGACCCATCTCCCTGAAATTCTGTATGGAAAAGCTTGAAATCCCGGTCTCAGAAAAATGTAGGTTTTATCAAATTTCCCATTTTCTCCATACAATATGGAAAAACAAACCCACCCCCCCCCCCCGACCTTTTCAAATTATGAACGCTGGTGTGGCCAGGGTACAGAGCAAAAAGGGGGCATATCCATAATATACTCTTCCTTATTAGAACCCACCACCAAATTCTCATATATGGAAGCCTGGGAGAAGGACCTACAAGAGACCTGGGACCTGGAGACATGGCACAGAAGAGGAATCAGAGCTCACAAAGGTATAATGAACATTTCATTAATAGAAGCCAATTGGAAAGTGATGACCAGATGGTATTTGGTTCCGTTAAGATTGAACAAGATGTTCCCCTCCTCATCTCCTCTATGTTTTAGGGAATGCCAAGCCCAGGGTTCCATGCTTCATATTTGGTGGGAATGTCCAAGAATTAGAGGTTTTTGGAATAAGATTTTTAATCTTATCCGCAAAGTAACAAACCTACCGATACCTAAGACCCCACAAATTGCTCTACTGAATGAGCAAATCCCTAAGATTCCTAAGGTTTCTCACCGTTTGATTTCTTTTATGCTTTTAGGAGCAAAAGTTACGATCGCTAAAGCCTGGAAGACACCAAAAATTTCCTATGTAGCGGCTAAGAGAAAAATCTCTTGGATAATGTCCCAGGAGAGACTAGTAAGCAAAATTTTGGATAACATCAAAACCTTTGAAGCAATATGGGAACCCTGGGCAGGGCATATAGGTGTATCCCTGGTTCCTGGGATCTCCTAGTCTGGATAGCTTAACATGAGCTGAGTGCTGGCTCTCTCTCTCTCTTTCCCTTACTTCCTTTCTTTTCTTTCCTTTAACCCCTTCTCTATTTCGTATACTTTACAGATATTGTAAGAATAGATGACTACGGTTATTTCGACAATTTAAGTTTATGTTCGTTTTTTTCTAATTTTGTACAGGATATTATATACTACTCTGTTACAAGAAGTAAGGGTTCACCCTTGGGGATCGGGGCAGTCTCTCCGTTGTGATACAGTGGCTCCGGGGGGGTGGCTCATGACCCCTAATGGGTAGGGCAATATTTATCTAAATCTTTACAAGGTCTAGACCAGGACATAGTGTGATCCCGTCAGGGGTGCCTGGTCAGTCCCTAGATTATAACGCCCTATGAAGCATTAAGATACAACATTGCTGATAATGTTTATATGGCTCATTTCTATTTTTATATTATGTACCCTTTAAGTTTTTGATGTAAAGAGACATTGTTGTTTTTTGAGCTCTACCTTTTGATGGACATCTTTTGTTACTGTAAGTTATCTCAATAAACATGTTAAACTTAAAAAAAAAAAAAATCAATATACAGTGAACAAAGAAAAAATTGTGATAGACAAATGCATAAGATATTTGTGGAAGAAAACCAACAAACAGTCCGTGATAAACAAAACATTTTTTTACCAAAACGCTGCTGTATAGAGTATGGTGTAGTCCCATATGAGTGGAACATTAGAGTAATGCCTCTTCCACAGATGATAGGTGAAAATGCACAGGCTTCTCTATATATCATTCACAGATACTCATGTACAGTAAAGGAAGATTGAGTACGCTTACCGCAGAGATTGGACACACACGCCGTATGGCGGTGGGTCAAACAAGTATTTGGACTATCCCATCCAGCAGATCTTTCATGGGAGACATAGATGGTATAATGGTGTACTTCAATGGTCACATCCAGGATGGTGGAGGGTAGATGTTGCACACCAGGAACTCCAATAGGCGGACGTGCCTAAGCTCTCAAAAAGTCACCAACTGGATAAGCTGTATGGTGCTTCCAAAAGCATCGGATCAGCATATTAGATCATGAGGAAGAGAAAAGAGAGCCTCCACAGTGCATGAATCCAGGTATAAAAAATATTTATTTAAAAAAATTTCCAAGATAAAAGTACAAACACCGTGGTGTCAGATGCACAGTAGGCTAGCAATGCCTCATCTGTGGAAGAGGCATTACTCTAATATTCCCCTCATATGGGACTACAGCATACTCTATAGAGGAGCATTTTGGTTAAAACATTTTTTGTTTATCACGGACTGTTTGTTGGTTTTCTTCCACAAATATCTTATGCATTTGTCTATCACAAGCCATCAGTCCAATACTTACCCCTGGGGGATTTTATATATCACATTAGCGCTGCATTTCCACCATGTTTTCTAGTTACTACAAAGTTCACTACACTGTTGATGCTGGCTGCTGATTTATTTCTTTTTAGACTTACTAGTAGCGTAACTTTTTTCCACATATATTTAGCCCCCATATCTAAGCAGCCCCAGTTCAGAAACACTGAATAATTAACTTACCAAAAAAGCAATATCTTCACAGGAAAGTAGGCTAGCACATTGTACCGCAGCTCTTCCTGACAGCCGCGATTGACACCAAAAAGGAGCTAGAGATCCGGTCTGCAGAGAGAGGTGAAGTGCAGATGATTTCACTTTGCCTTCTACTCTGTAAGGGCTGCACCCTGCACTACAGAAGCTGTTTTGGTTTATGCTGCCGCCAGCTTACTCCGCAGCTGGTGACCTAGTAAAGTAAATGATATAGAAAAAAGTTCTCCCTAACTACCTTTGGCAGAGGTGGCTGAACACCGTACTGGCGCATTGCCACATTCCATATCTTGATAAACATCAGAAGATAAAGTTTACAGAAGATAGTGTACATAAGGCAAACAAGTATGAAAAAGATAATAATAAAATAAATAAATAATAAATAATAAAAATCAAAGCTTTCCAAAGCACTATTTAAGCTTTCTCGCATGGTACATGGGGAAAGCTGCCATTTTAACAAGTTCTTTTTCACACACAGCTTGGGTATACTTACAATTACACCCCAAAACACATTCTGCTATGCCTCCCGAGTGTGGCGATACTACATGCTTTTTAATAGCCTAGCCACACAGAGGGACCCACAATCCAAGGAGCACCTATAAATTACACTTCTAATTTCCTGACTATCTATCACATTTTTCAAGGCCCTTGAGCACTAGGACAGTGGAAACACAGATAAAATGACCACATTTTAGAGAGTAAGTGCTCCAAGGTATTTTTAAGAGGCATGGTGAGTCTTTTGAAGACCTAATTTTATTTTTTAGCCAAAAGTTTTTGAAAAATGCAGAAAGAAAATAAACATTTTTTTTTGTACATGAAGTTGGCAATTCCATATGATATTGCTCACACACAGCATGGGCATACTTACACCCCAAAACACATTCTACTCCTCCTCCTGAGTGTGATGAAACCTCATATGTGAGCATAGGTGTGCGCAGCCTATTGCATTAGGGTGTGCACCCCAAAAGCTCAGATACATGTATGTGTGTAATAAATATCAATACAGTATATACTGTATATATATATATATATATATACATAGACATCAGGTGGGTTACCCTCTTCTCTTTCAATCCTTGTTCAATCAAGGCACCGTCAAGGTGGACTCCCAACCTTCCACTGTAAATAGATAAGAAAAATGCGAGGAACGATGCTTTGATGCAAAAAGTGTCCTTTTACTGAAAATCCTTCATTACATAGTTCAAATGCAAGCAAGCCACTGTACAGTTCTGAGCGCAATTCGCTCTTCGTCAGGCTTTTCTGGCTGTGTGTGAAAAGCCAAACCACATCATGTTCTCTTATCCACATATATATATACATATACATACATACACACACACATATATATATATATAGATCTATATAAATATATCTATCTATCTATCTATCTATCTATCTATCTATCTATCTATCTATCTATCTATCTATCTATCTATCTATCTATCTATCTATCTATCTATCTATCTATCTATCTATCTATCTATCTATCTATCTATCTATCTATCTATCTATCTATCTATATATATCTCTATATATAGATCTGTCTATATATAGAGATATATATGTAGATATAGATCTATCTATATATAGAGAGATATATATAGATAGATATATCTATATATAGAGAGATATATATAGATAGATCTATATATATTTTTTAATTTTTATTATTTTATTTTTGTATTATTTTTTACAATTTTACTTTTATTTTTATTTTTTTTTAAATGATATTTGAATTTTTTTTTTTTTACAATTTTTTTTAGGAGCCGCATTGGGGGACTTTTGGTGAAATATCAGCAGTAGGGATGAGCCGAACACCCCCCTGTTCGGGACGCACCAGAACATGCTAACAGGAAAAAAGTTTGTTCGAACACGCAAACACCGTTAAAGTCTATGGGACACGAACATGAATAATCAAAAGTGCTAATTTTAAATGCTTATATGCAAGTTATTGTCATAAAAAGTGTTTGGGGACCTGGGTCCTGCCCCGCGGGACATGGATCAATGCAAAAAAAAAGTTTTAAAAACGGACGTTTTTTCAGGAGCAGTGATTTTAATAATGCTTAAAGTCAAACAATAAAAGTGTAATATCCCTTTACATTTCGTAGCTGGGGGGTGTCTATAGTATGCCTGTAAAGGGGCGCATGTTTCGCGTGTTTAGAACAGTCTGACAGCAAAATGACATTTCAAAGGAAAAAAGTCATTTAAAACTACTCGCGGCTATTGCATTGCCGGTCCGACAATACACATAAAAGTTCATTGATAAAAACGGCATGGGAATTCCCCACAGGGGAACCCCGAACCAAAATTAAAAAAAAAATGATGTGGGGGTCCCCCTAAATTCCATACCAGACCTGAAGGATATTAAGGGGAACCCCTGCCAAAATAAAAAAAAGAATGACGTGGGGTCCCCCTAAAAATCCATACCAGACCCTTATCCGAGCACACAACCTGGCAGGCCGCAGGAAAAGAGGGGGGACGAGAGAGCGCCCCCCCTCCTGAACCGTACCAAGCCACATGCCCTCAACATTGGGAGGGTGCTTTGGGGTAGCCCCCCAAAACACCTTGTCCCCATGTTGATGAGGACAAGGGCTTCATCCTCACAACCCTGGCCGGTGGTTGTGGGGGTCTGCGGGCGGGGGGCTTATCGGAATCTGGAAGCCCCCTTTAACAAGGGGACCCCCAGATCCCTCCCCCCCTGTGTGAAATGGTAAGGGGGTAGAACCCCTACCATTTACCTAAAAAACTGTCAAAAATGTTAAAAATGACAAGAGACAGTTTTTGACAATTCCTTTATTTAAATGCTTCTTCTTTCTTCCTTCATCATCTTCTTCTTCTTCTGGTTCTTCTGGCTCTTCTGGTTCTTCCTTCGGTGTTCTCGTCCAGCATCTCCTCTGCGGCGTCTTCTATCTTCTTCTCCTCGGGCCGCTCCGCACCCATGGCATGGGGGGAGGCTCCCGCTCTTCTCTTCATCTTCTTCTCTTCTTCTCTTCTTCGTCTTCTTCTACGGGCCGCTCCGCATCCATGCTGGCATGGAGGGAGGCTCCTGCTGTGTGACGTGTCTCCTCTTCTGACGGTTCTTAAATAACGGGGGGTGGGGCCACCCGGTGACCCTGCCCCCCTCTGATGCATGGGACATGACGGGACTTCCCTGTGGCATTCCCTGTGACGTCACAGGGAAGTCCCGTCAAGTCACCGTGCATCAGAGGGCCCGTTATTTAAGAACCGTCAGAAGAGGAGACGTGTCACACAGCGGGAGCCTCCCTCCATGCCAGCATGGATGCGGAGCGGCCCGGAGAAGAAGATGAAGAAGAGAAGAAGAGAAGAAGATGAAGAGAAGAGCGGGAGCCTCCCCCTACCATGGGTGCGGAGTGGCCCGAGGAGAAGAAGATAGAAGATGCCGCGGAGGAGAGGCTGGATGAGAACACCGGAGGAAGAACCAGAAGAGCCAGAATAAGCAGAAGAAGAAGAAGATGAAGGAAGATAGAAGAAAGAAGAAAGAAGAAGCATTTAAATAAAGGAATTGTCAAAAACTGTCTCTTGTCATTTTTAACATTTGTGACAGTTTTTTAGTGAAATGGTAGGGGTACAAGTACCCCCTTACCATTTCACACAGGGGGGGGCAGGGATCTGGAGGTCCCCTTGTTAAAGGGAGCTTCCAGATTCCGATAAGCCCCCTGCCCGCAGACCCCCACAACCACCGCCCAGGGTTGTGGGGATGAGGCCCTTATCCTCATCAACATGGGGACAAGGTGTTTTGGGGGGCTACCCCAAAGCACCCTCCCAATGTTGAGGGCATGTGGCCTGGTACGGTTCAGGAGGGGGGGGCGCTCGCTCGTCCCCCCCTCTTTTCCTGCGGCCTGCCAGTTGCGTGCTCGGATAAGGGTCTGGTATGGATTTTTGGGGGGACCCCACAACGTTTTTTTTTTATTTTGGCGCGGGGTTCCCCTTAAAATCCATACCAGACCTGAAGGGTCTGGTATGGAATTTAGGGGGACCCCCACGTCATTTTTTTTTTACATTTTGGTTAGGGGTTCCCCTGTGGGGAATTCCCATGCCGTTTTTATCAATGAACTTTTATGTGTATTGTCGGACCGGCAATGCAATAGCCGCGAGTAGTTTTAAATGACTTTTTTCCTTTGAAATGTCATTTTGCTGTCAGACTGTTCTAAACACGGGAAATATGCGCCCCTTTACAGGCATACTATAGACACCCCACAGCTACGAAATTTAAAGGGATACTACACTTTTATTGTTTGACTTTAAGCATTATTAAAATCACTGCTCCTGAAAAAACGGCCGTTTTTAAAACTTTTTTTGCATTGATCCATGTCCCCTGGGGCAGGACCCAGGTCCCCAAACACTTTTTGTGACAATAACTTGCATATAAATCTTTAAAATTAGCACTTTTGATTTCTCCCATAGACTTTTAAAGGGTGTTTCGCGGCATTTGAATTTGCCGCGAACACCCTAAATTGTTCGCTGGTCGGCGAACTTGCGAACAGCCGATGTTCGAGTCGAACATGAGTTTGACTTGAACTCGAAGCTCATCCCTAATCAGCAGGGGGAATCTGTGCCCCAGGGGTGATTAGGGTGTGCCCAGGCATATCCGGCACACCCCTCTGCGCATGCCTATGTATGTGAGACTTTTTCAATAGCTGGACTGATTATGTGCTAGACATTGGGGGTTATTTACGAAAGGAAAATCCACTTTGCACTGCAAGTGCACTTGAAAGTGCACTGAAAGTGCACTTGGAAGTAAAGTTGCTGTAGATCCGAGGGGGACATGCATGTATGTGTATGTGTGTGTGAGAGTGAGAGATTTGTATGGTGAAATTGGAAGACGGTAGCCACCTATGTCCTCTTTAGACTATAGGTCTTTTTAGTATGTATTGGGAATAGGGATGTACATTTAATTTTTTCATTGTTACTTGTATTTAGAATAACATTGTTGGATAGTTTCAAATAAAGATCAATACTTTCATCACTGGTCTGTCCTCATAGAAGAGTTGCTTCGTGACTGTCACAAATTTTCTCTAGATTTATATTTAACTCAGAGGACAACCAAATCCAGGTGTCTCTGGTATCTACATTATCACCTGGGATAACCCGATCTGGACAGTGAAACCGGTTAAATCCCCAAAGGGTTAGGCCAATTTATGGCCATTATTTTGCATAGGGGAATACCGGATAGGTATTAAGGAGTTGTTGAGATTCCCCCTTCTTTTACTTCCCTTTTTTTCTTTCATTTCAGATCTACCCCTTAGATTTGGATCGACTGCACTTCCAAGTGCACTTTCAGTGCACTTTCAAGTGCACTTGCAGTTCAAAGTGGATTTGCCTTTCGTAAATAACCCCACTGTATCTTGAGTATCACACAAATCAACCAGTTTTGTCAAAACCAATGTACTGTAATGGTCACCTCTGTATGAGTGATCAGTAAATATTGCTTAGTGTATCATCACCTATAGTAGTCCCAGTTCCTACAAGCCAAGCAAGCCTATTGGAACATGGCTGCCCCCCAGGAATGCCATGTTCACTGACCAGGAAATACAGGAGGCTGAAGAAAGGAAGAACAAAAGAGTTCCTTTGGTTTCAGCAGCGCAGTTGTCCAAAAGGGCAGGCTGGGACCAGTGTCTCAGAGGAATGTCATTAGCGGGATGTGAATGATCACAGAGATCACAAATGAGAAAACAATGATGCCAGGAAACTATATATTGTTTACTATTGTTCATGTGAAGAGTAATTAGCTACAGCGATCACAAAATACCAGGGCTGCTCACAGCACTGCTGGGCACTCCCAGGGAGTGGGCACAAATGGTACATGGACGTGCGGATAAGTCCACCAATATCGACACTGCTCCCATGCAGCCATTTATGTACTATAGCCAGATGGAAAGCACAATCAACCAATTTTCTTTCCTTCCACTCGTGAGGGAATGAAAGAAAATTGAATCATCTATGGGCTAACTTGTTTCTAATCTGCTCTTATTGTATGAAACACAATAAGGTAAGTTTTTTTTTCCCTAGCATGCATGCCTCTTATTAACTCCCTGGCAAGACAATGATTATATTGATTTTCATAATAATTGTTTTACTGGAGCAATTTGAAGGTTCGTTAACACTGGATGTGGTGCCATGCGTGTTTGCTAAATTCTTCAGCATGAGCAAAATTCAAGGACAAGAGACTATTTAATTGGTTTCACACTAATATGTTTGATTGTTGTGCATTCGAAAAACGTCCTACATGCTGAACATTGTGTGTCTTCAGCTGCATTATGCCCTTTAGAGTATTGCAGTTATTATTAAAACAAAAAGAAGCACAAGGCATCTAAATTGCATGTCAATGTACACTAATGCAACACACGTGGATGCTCTCATTATGGGAGGTATTAGCCCTAACTGTAATTTTTGCAATCTACATTTACAAAAGTAGCAGGCTCTTTTTTCTGTGAGAAGATAGTTCTTTAGACTCTTTGATATTTAAGGCCCATATAACTTACCAAAACACTGCTTCAGAAGATTTTCATTTTAATATATGTACATTTTATGTGATGTGATTTTAATATGAATATAACATTTCTCGGCTTGAGAAAATTGTTACTGATACTTCCCTGATGTGCCCTATATAATGTTATCATATTTGCAATCCTCAAAACTTGGCATACAACTCTTGTTGAGAGAAATGAATCTGTAAAACTTACAGTTTTCAAATTCCAGGTTATATGCCATCTAAAGAAATTGCTTTGTTAACTTCCACCTTGGAGAGTTCTGATAGAACATCCATTTCAGTTAATAGACATGTGTCCTCTGTGTCTACTACACAGTTACAGTACTTTTAATTCATATTAGAGTTGAAGCCAACAATGTATTAAATGTGTGACACTTGGGATGCTTGTAGTTGTGTCCTGACAACCAGGATCACATTAATATAAGAATTAAGAATGAGTGAAATTTCACTCAAGTGTTAAAGTACAGATATTATAAATTTAGGGGGTGGCACTGCTAGAAGTTAACCTCATCCTAGTCCTTGTACATGTCAAGTAGATTATTAAGAACTTTTTTTGACTGTCAGCTTATTTTTGAAGGTTACAAACTGACACTTGCATTAATAAATTAATATGGAACTGAAGAGTACTGACAATATAAATCATGACTTGCTTCTCTATTACATTTTCACCTACTTCTCTAATATCAGTTTATTATTCTTAAAAACTCTACACTGAATGTAAATGTTGCCTGGTGCAACTGGTAGATCGGGAATGTAAATAAACATGCTAATCAAATTATATAGTTTGTGAATAAAGTTCAATAGGATTAAACTAATGACTATTTATTCTGTACAATAGGGTTTTGCAGCAGGCAAGACTGTGTTCTCACAGTTGTAAAGTTGTATCAAAATGCCATTGTTTATATCAACCTTTTATATATATATATATGTGTATATATATATATATATATATATAGTGGGGACAGAAAGTATTCAGACCCCCTTAAATTTATCACTCTTTGTTATATTGCAGCCATTTGCTGAAATCATTTAAGTTCATTTTTTTCCTCATTAATGTACACACAGCACCCCATATTGACAGAAAACACAGAATTGTTGACATTTTTGCAGATTTATTAAAAAAGAAAAACTGAAATATCACATGGTCCTAAGTATTCAGACCCTTTGCTCAGTATTTAGTAGAAGCACTCTTTTGATCTAATACAGCCATGAGTCTTTTTGGGAAAGATGCAACAAGTTTTTCACACCTGGATTTGGGGATCCTCTGCCATTCCTCCTTGCAGATCCTCTCCAGTTCTGTCAGGTTGGATGGTAAACGTTGGTGGACAGCCATTTTTAGGTCTCTCCAGAGATGCTCAATTGGGTTTAAGTCAGGGCTGTGGCTGGGCCATTCAAGAACAGTCACGGAGTTGTTGTGAAGCCACTCCTTCGTTATTTTAGCTGTGTGCTTAGGGTCATTGTCTTGTTGGAAGGTAAACCTTCGGCCCAGTCTGAGGTCCTGAGCACTCTGGAGAAGGTTTTCATCCAGAATATCCCTGTACTTGGCTGCATTCATCTTTCCCTCGATTGCAAACAGTCGTCCTGTCCCTGCATCTGAAAAACACCCCCACAGCAAGATGCTGCCACCACCATGCTTCACTGTTGGGACTGTATTGAACAGGTGATGAGCAGTGCCTGGTTTTCTCCACACATATCACTTATAATTAAAGCCAAAAAGTTCTATCTTGGTTTTATCAGACCAGAGAATCTTATTTCTCACCATCTTGGAGTCCTTCAGGTGTTTTTTAGCACACTCCATGCAGGCTTTCATGTGTCTTGCACTGAGGAGAGGCTTCCGTTGGGCCACTCTGCTGTAAAGCCATGACTCTTGGAGGGCTGCAGTGATGGTTGACTTTCTACAACTTTCTCCCATCTCCTGACTGCATCTCTGGAGCTCAGTCACAGTGATCTTTAGGTTCTTCTTTACCTCTCTCACCATGGCTCTTCTCCCCCGATAGCTCAGTTTGCCCGGATGGCCAGCTCTAGGAAGGGTTCTGGTCGTCCCAAACATCTTCCATTTAAGGTTTATGGAGGCCACTGTGCTCTTAGGAACCCTAAGTGCAGCAGAAATTTTTATGTAACCTTGGCCAGATCTATGCCTTGCCACAGTTCTGTCTCTGAGCTCTTGAGGCAGTTCCTTTGACCTCATGATTCTCATTTGCTCTGACATGCACTGTGAGCTTTAAGGTCTTATATAGACAGGTGTGTGGCTTTCCTAATCAAGTCCAATCAGTATAATCAAACAGCTGGACTCAAATGAAGGTGTAGAACCATCTCAAGGATGATCAGAAGAAATGGACAGCACCTGCATTAAATATATGAGTGTCACAGCAAAGGGTCTGAATACTTAGGACCATGTGATATTTCGGTTTTTCTTTTTTAATAAATCTGCAAAAATATCAACAATTCTGTGTTTTTCTGTCAATATGGGGTGCTGTGTGTACATTAATGAGGAAAAAAAAATTAACTTAAATGATTTTAGCAAATGGCTGCAATATAAAAAAGAGTGAAAAATTTAAGGGGGTCTGAATACTTTCCATCCCCACTGTATATACAGTATCTCACAAAAGTGAGTACACTTCTCACATTTTTGTAAATATTTTATTATATATTTTCATGTGACAACACTGAAGAAATGACACTTTGCTACAATGTAAAGTAGTGAGTGTACAGTTGTATAACAGTGTAAATTTGCTGTCCCCTCAAAATAACTCAACACACAGCCATTAATGTCTAAACTGCTAGCAACAAAAGTTAGTACACCCCTAAGTGAAAATATCCAAATTGGACCCCAAGTGTCAATATTTTGTGTTGCCACCATTATTTTCCAGCACTGCCTTAACCCTCTTGGGTATGGAGTTCTCCAGAGCTTCACAGGTCACCACTGGAGTCCTCTTTCACTCCTCCATGATGACATCACAGAGCTGGTGGATGTTAGAGACCTTGCGCTCCTCCACCTTCCATTTGAGGATGCCCCACAGATGTGGAATAGGGTTTAGGTCTGGAGACATGCTTGGCCAGTCCATCACCTTTGCCCTGAGCTTCTTTAGCAAGGCAGTGGTCATCTTGGAGGTGTGTTTGGGGTCATTATCATGTTGGAATAGAGTAGGAACCTCAAAAAATGGGGATTTTTAAGGCAACAAAGACAGAAGTATTTAAAAATTGAATAAATTTATTGATACAAAAATAGTATTAAAACGTAAATTAAATTGATCACATGGACATGTACATTAGAAAAAATAAACAATATGATATATTACAGATGTGGCAAAAAAATCCAACGCGTTTCAAAATAATTAAATTTCTTCTTCAGGGATAAACTTTGCCATAATCTGGAAGGCATAAGGATAACATAAATGTACATACATACATATTTACAGTACCAAAAATAATAATGTGTGAAGAAAGCTTACAGTAATCATGATTGACCCAACGAATTCTCAGCATAGCGCTCCAAACATTTCCCCATCCGGTTAGTGAACAGTCTTTTATCGTGCAGAAGAGCCCCCAGATATCAAAATCCAAGGAGAGACGCCAAATTACCCCAAGTGAAAGAAAAACACTTGGGGGGAGGGGGGTGTGTGCAATCTGAAAAAATATATATATATATGTAAATTTGTATATCCTCTGTGTGAAAATATCACATCTGCGGAGATCAAAACCAACCTTGTATAAAAAATGATTTGAGTATGTCTTCGAGTATAAGAAGTTTATTTTCCGTATGTAATAGAGAAGGAAAGTATTCCTTCCTAAAAAAAGAAAAAATAAATAAATAAAATGTAACAATTATAAATGGGAAGAAAAAAAAAAAAAATGAATGGATTAACGTATGAAGGCTAGCAAGGCCAAAAATTAAATAAAGTGGGCACAAAGGCATAGAGGGTACAGCACAGCAGCGGAAATAATGCCGAAGAAAAGGAGTAATAATAATAAAAAATATAAAAATAAAATGTGGAGAGATATCTCCTTTTCCAAGTTGTATCCACAATGTGAGAAAGGAATCCAAAAAAAAAAAAAAAAAAAAAAAAAACAAAGAGTGGTAAAAAGGTAGAGTATGTCATTCAAGCAGGAAGACAAAATGCGGTAATGATTAAAGCTTACCGAGTATAGGATCCGCACGCAGGTCCAGAGGGGACAGAGATCAGTTCTAAATCAGAGCACAGGCCCAAGGACTGTCCGTTCTCCTCAACAGGTAGCAGAGAAATGACGCTGGCGGCTCAGGGGCTCCCGGCTTTCTCCTTAAGAGTCAGTGCGCTTGTTACGTTTGACGAGCGTGGGACACTGACGTCACTCCGTCAGAGCGGAAGTGGCGTCACTTCCCTCGTTTCATTATTGATTCCTATTGTCAGAACATAGGGAAAGACAGGCCGATCCTCCACCCCGCCCCCCCCGGGCGTCAATGACCGGAAGGGTGCTGTGGAGGAGACATGTATTGCGGACACTGAGAAAAAGACACTCACGTGTCCGGAAATAGAGACAGGCTAATACTTAGGCTCCGCTCACCACTTAACCTCCATGGTCAAAGACACATGTAAGGACAGGGGCAGGACAGTACTGCTGCACAGAACATCCGCAGCAGATTCCAGAGGATGCGAAAACATCCTCAATCCGATCCACATGTGCACGGGAGCATGTCAAAAGGCAGCTCCCAACCCATTGTGGATCGAGCGGAAAGATTTACTGTACAATATGTATCCTGGTCTCAAATAAAAAATAAGTGTAAATAATGCATGGAAAGTCAATCACTAAAAGATTATTGTGTATAACTGGAACAGTGGGAAGGAAAAAATTACCACATGTCCAGTATTAGGGCAGAGACTCATTTATAGGAGGAAAAGAAAACCTCAAAAGGGGAATAAATCCTCCAAAGGAGAATAAAAAGCCCCCGACACAGAAAAATCCATTATGAGCCAACCAGTGGCATCCAAAAGGCGCCCATGGATGGCAATGGAAAAAAGGGGGCCCTTAAACAAAAGTCTGGGCCCCCCCACTGTGCCGGGTGCACGATACGACCACAAATCCGAATGGGGGGAGGAATAGGACCGCCATCTAAGAAAAACTGTCCCATCATGAGAGCTGAAGCAAAAACATTTTTGTGAAAACAAAATCATAAAAGATAGTGTCATGGACGAAAGAAGGGAGAGCAAGACAAAAAGTTCTCCCCACCAGCCCATGAGCTATCAATATGTAAAGGACAACAATAGAATATTTATAAATCATATATATATATTAGAAAATACCCCAATAGACATTATCATTTCATATATTAATCCTTGGGCTACATAAGTATGGAAATATAGGGATAGGAAGTGGGGAAATGGGGAAAAGAGGAAGGAGAGAAGAAAAGAGAAAAGAAGTTCAAGCCATGAAAATACAAGAGGGGCAGGGAAGATTAAATTCAGTCTGTTTTGCCAGAGCTAAAGCCTTCAAGAAAAGGTCTGAAACTTTCTGCCTCGTTTAGGCCTGGCGGGGTGGTGGCATCTAGATGTCTAATCCAACGCATTTCGCGTTGCAGAAGAGTCTTATTCCAGTCACCCCCTCGCAGGGGAACATGGACACGATCAACCACCGTGAAATTCACAGATGGCATCCTGTATCCATGTTCCCCGGCTACATGTCTGCCGAGGGGAAGATACAGGTTTCCAATCTGCATACTTAGCAGGTGTTTGCTGACGCGCTGTCTGAATTCTTGTCGGGTTTTGCCAATGTAAAAGGCCCCGCATTGACATTGTACCATGTAAACAACCCCTTGGGTCTGGCAATTAGCAAAGTGTTTTAGTTGGAAATGCTCACCATTGGGTAGCAAAAATGAGGTCCTCTTCCCTATCACACTGCAAAAAGAGCAGTTGCCGCACGGAAAAGTCCCCCATGTTTTGCAGGGGTCCCTTCTTTGGTTCCCCTTATATTCGCTTTGAGTGAGTAGATCGGCCAGAGAACCTGCCTTCCGGAAGGTGATTTGAGGTTTTGAGGTTAGCAGACTTCCTAGGATTGGGTCATCGGTCAAAATTGGCCAGTATTTCGTGAGAATTTTTCTTATGGTGCTGTGCTCGTTGGAGTAGCGTAAGATGATCCTTGTGGTGTCATCAGATTTGCAAACTTTGGTCCCAAAGATTAAATTGTGTCTATCCAGAATTTTGACACGATTAAAAGCTTTTTTCAAGGAGGATTTGGTGTATCCCCTTGAAAGTAATCTTTTGCTGAGCTTATCCGCCTCACTCTGGAAAGTTTCCATCGTGGTGCAGTTGCGCTTCAATCTTAGGAACTGACTAAAGGGTATTGATTTTTTCAAAGGTTCCGGATGGAAACTGTCAGCATGCAGGAGGGTATTGCCGGCAGTCTCCTTCCTAAACAGTGTGCTGGCCACTTGCCCATTTTTGTTCTTGTAAATGGTAACATCTAGAAAATTGATTTGTTGGCGGTCATAGGACATGGTGAAAAATAGGTTCATATTGTTCTGATTCATTGCCTTGAGGCAACTTTTCAAACTATCCTCTGGGCCGTTCCATATCAGGAAAATGTCGTCTATGTATCTTTGCCATAAGACAACGTGTTCTGTATACATGGTTAGCTCATCGTTGGTCAAAAAACCCTTTTCCCACTCCCCCAGGTACAGGTTTGCGTAGGAGGGGGCACAACAGGTCCCCATAGCAACACCCTGTACCTGGAGGTAGTGGGAACCTCCAAATAGGAACACGTTGTGTCGGAGGATAAAATCGAGCATTTCCAGGATGAATTGATTAAATTTCCATTCGGTGGTAGCCCTTTGGCCTAGAACACGACCCACCACAGCTACCCCCAAGTCGTGTGGTATACTGTTGTACAGTGACTCAACGTCTATAGTCACTAAAAAGGATGATTCTGGAATTATAAGGTCATCCAATATCTGTAATAAATGGATGGTGTCCTTGGTGTAGGATGCCAATTCTAAAACATGAGGTCTGAGATGTTGGTCAATGACCTGACTAATGCTTTCTGATATACTACCATTACCCGATATAATCGGGCGACCCGGAGGATTATGTAAATCTTTATGCACTTTGGGAAGTGCATACATAGTGGGAATGCGAGGATGTTTGGTGCGTATGAATTCCAATAGCTCACCAGTAATTGCTCCTATTGCAAAAGCTTCATCCACTAGTTGATAGAATTCTTGATTGAATCCATCGACTAGGGATGCTGAGATTTTTCGATAACATTTACGATTATTAAGGATCTTTGTTGCCTTAAAAATCCCCATTTTTTGAGGTTCCTACTCTATGCTGTTTAGGGATGATGGCAACTCTTTCATAACTATCTCTGAGGAGTCTATACCATTTCTATATTCTTGGGGTGGACAATACACCCATATCCTCAAATCTCAGACTTTCTCTTTTAGTTGTGAACCCCACACTTAGACCACCTTATATATTTATTGGTTGTGAAATTCCGGGGATGGCCCTTTGTTAAGGGAGTTACTTCCGGTTTCTGGTTTTTCATTTTTTGGTCCTTAGTTATTTTTTTGACCAAATGTCATAACTATTTATCTTCTACTGTTTCTCTTTGTGGCTATTCAGGATGGGTGATCTTTTGGGTGAGAATTGGGAGGACCTCATGTCCACTATCAAAAGCAATTATCAACTAAAAGAACAAGTTAAAACTGACCTGATCTCACTTTTCCACAGTCTTACTAAAGCTTTGGAAAAGAAATGTGCCTTACATTGGCACATACAATCTCTTGAGCGGTACATTCAAGAAAACATTAATCCAATAGGCTTAAGGATTCAAATCTTCCCTATGGTGGATCATATCTCTGATAATTTGAAGAAAAATTGGGAATCCAAACTGAATGACTGCTCTAGGAATCTTATGATGTTGTTGCAGGATGAATATAGATTACAATTGAACAATCTTGATACTGAAATCGATGCTCTCTATGCTCGTTTAACTCCCCTGAAAACACATGAAGACTATCTAACCCTTGAAGAAAAACTGAGGGAACATCTCAAAACCTCTAGTAAAGTTATTCTCCAGAAAAAAGATAAAAAATTCTGGAGAGATAAAAACGCATTTAGGGAAAATAGAGCTTATAGATGGCACCAAAATAAAGATTTCAGAAATAAAACCACCAAAAAACCCTCTAAAAACAAAGGGGAAAAAAGTGATTATAGTTCAGACACTAACTCCAATGCTTCTTCCTCAGCCTCTTCCCTCACAGATCGTTTTGTGAGGAAGAGAAAGGGTCCTTTTGCTAAAACTCAAGAAATGGAGGGTGAATTACAACAAATCCATAAGAAAAAGAACATAGATACCCCACACACCTTACGGGGAAGTAAAGGTGAGATTACATCAAGACCCATGGAAAGTAGTAAGACACCCAGCTCCGGGAGAAGCAAAGCAATCAAAACCACTAAAGATTTAGGAGCTATTCCAAAAAATCAAACTCAGTTGGATACTTTTTTAGACAAGATGACCCTAACACAGGCCCTAGCTACACACAAGGAGCAGGATTCGACACCGACTCCAAGTGTGTAGACGAGAGGCTAAATATTATCAATTTATCTTCACACATATTGACTGAGGCTGAGAAGGAGGTTCTCTCTCTGGGACTCTCCTTTTGTCCCAGTAGAAGCCTTGATAATTTTGAGGTGGTCAAAGATATTTTCATGTTTGCAAGAAAATTACTTTTCAAAAGTATGTATACCAAAACCAAGAAAGGGGAAGAAACAATTGCACCAAATCTTAAAGCAGCGGATTTTAGGGCCCTTCGAGACCTAAATCTACTGTTACAGGAAAATGAGGGAATTGAGTCAAATTGGCTAGATGCCTGGGAAAGTGATGATAGCGAAGAGGAAAAAACTGATGTTTCCAAACAACATAAACGTTTTAAGAGGAAATCGCATAGATTTCCAGCACTTAGCCAGAATCCGGCTCTGGCTCTATTTGTTAAACAAACTTCTAAGGAAATCGAATTATTAAACAAAGACAAATCTATCAGAAACTTGACTCATGAGCAACAAGGTGCTCTACATTCTCTGAAAAACAACTTAGATATAACAATCAAGGGATCTGATAAGGGCGGTAACATCGTATTAATGGATAATTCCAAATATGAGGAGATGTGTTTAAAGATCCTTAATAATCGTAAATGTTATCGAAAAATCTCAGCATCCCTAGTCGATGGATTCAATCAAGAATTCTATCAACTAGTGGATGAAGCTTTTGCAATAGGAGCAATTACTGGTGAGCTATTGGAATTCATACGCACCAAACATCCTCGCATTCTCACTATGTATGCACTTCCCAAAGTGCATAAAGATTTACATAATCCTCCGGGTCGCCCGATTATATCGGGTAATGGTAGTATATCAGAAAGCATTAGTCAGGTCATTGACCAACATCTCAGACCTCATGTTTTAGAATTGGCATCCTACACCAAGGACACCATCCATTTATTACAGATATTGGATGACCTTATAATTCCAGAATCATCCTTTTTAGTGACTATAGACGTTGAGTCACTGTACAACAGTATACCACACGACTTGGGGGTAGCTGTGGTGGGTCGTGTTCTAGGCCAAAGGGCTACCACCGAATGGAAATTTAATCAATTCATCCTGGAAATGCTCGATTTTATCCTCCGACACAACGTGTTCCTATTTGGAGGTTCCCACTACCTCCAGGTACAGGGTGTTGCTATGGGGACCTGTTGTGCCCCCTCCTACGCAAACCTGTACCTGGGGGAGTGGGAAAAGGGTTTTTTGACCAACGGTGAGCTAACCATGTATACAGAACACGTTGTCTTATGGCAAAGATACATAGACGACATTTTCCTGATATGGAACGGCCCAGAGGATAGTTTGAAAAGTTGCCTCAAGGCAATGAATCAGAACAATATGAACCTATTTTTCACCATGTCCTATGACCGCCAACAAATCAATTTTCTAGATGTTACCATTTACAAGAACAAAAATGGGCAAGTGGCCAGCACACTGTTTAGGAAGGAGACTGCCGGCAATACCCTCCTGCATGCTGACAGTTTCCATCCGGAACCTTTGAAAAAATCAATACCCTTTAGTCAGTTCCTAAGATTGAAGCGCAACTGCACCACGATGGAAACTTTCCAGAGTGAGGCGGATAAGCTCAGCAAAAGATTACTTTCAAGGGGATACACCAAATCCTCCTTGAAAAAAGCTTTTAATCGTGTCAAAATTCTGGATAGACACAATTTAATCTTTGGGACCAAAGTTCGCAAATCTGATGACACCACAAGGATCATCTTACGCTACTCCAACGAGCACAGCACCATAAGAAAAATTCTCACGAAATACTGGCCAATTTTGACCGATGACCCAATCCTAGGAAGTCTGCTAACCTCAAAACCTCAAATCACCTTCCGGAAGGCAGGTTCTCTGGCCGATCTACTCACTCAAAGCGAATATAAGGGGAACCAAAGAAGGGACCCCTGCAAAACATGGGGGACTTTTCCGTGCGGCAACTGCTCTTTTTGCAGTGTGATAGGGAAGAGGACCTCATTTTTGCTACCCAATGGTGAGCATTTCCAACTAAAACACTTTGCTAATTGCCAGACCCAAGGGGTTGTTTACATGGTACAATGTCAATGCGGGGCCTTTTACATTGGCAAAACCCGACAAGAATTCAGACAGCGCGTCAGCAAACACCTGCTAAGTATGCAGATTGGAAACCTGTATCTTCCCCTCGGCAGACATGTAGCCAGGGAACATGGATACAGGATGCCATCTGTGAATTTCACGGTGGTTGATCGTGTCCATGTTCCCCTGCGAGGGGGTGACTGGAATAAGACTCTTCTGCAACGCGAAATGCGTTGGATTAGACATCTAGATGCCACCACCCCGCCAGGCCTAAACGAGGCAGAAAGTTTCAGACCTTTTCTTGAAGGCTTTAGCTCTGGCAAAACAGACTGAATTTAATCTTCCCTGCCCCTCTTGTATTTTCATGGCTTGAACTTCTTTTCTCTTTTCTTCTCTCCTTCCTCTTTTCCCCATTTCCCCACTTCCTATCCCTATATTTCCATACTTATGTAGCCCAAGGATTAATATATGAAATGATAATGTCTATTGGGGTATTTTCTAATATATATATATGATTTATAAATATTCTATTGTTGTCCTTTACATATTGATAGCTCATGGGCTGGTGGGGAGAACTTTTTGTCTTGCTCTCCCTTCTTTCGTCCATGACACTATCTTTTATGATTTTGTTTTCACAAAAATGTTTTTGCTTCAGCTCTCATGATGGGACAGTTTTTCTTAGATGGCGGTCCTATTCCTCCCCCCATTCGGATTTGTGGTCGTATCGTGCACCCGGCACAGTGGGGGGGCCCAGACTTTTGTTTAAGGGCCCCCTTTTTTCCATTGCCATCCATGGGCGCCTTTTGGATGCCACTGGTTGGCTCATAATGGATTTTTCTGTGTCGGGGGCTTTTTATTCTCCTTTGGAGGATTTATTCCCCTTTTGAGGTTTTCTTTTCCTCCTATAAATGAGTCTCTGCCCTAATACTGGACATGTGGTAATTTTTTCCTTCCCACTGTTCCAGTTATACACAATAATCTTTTAGTGATTGACTTTCCATGCATTATTTACACTTATTTTTTATTTGAGACCAGGATACATATTGTACAGTAAATCTTTCCGCTCGATCCACAATGGGTTGGGAGCTGCCTTTTGACATGCTCCCGTGCACATGTGGATCGGATTGAGGATGTTTTCGCATCCTCTGGAATCTGCTGCGGATGTTCTGTGCAGCAGTACTGTCCTGCCCCTGTCCTTACATGTGTCTTTGACCATGGAGGTTAAGTGGTGAGCGGAGCCTAAGTATTAGCCTGTCTCTATTTCCGGACACGTGAGTGTCTTTTTCTCAGTGTCCGCAATACATGTCTCCTCCACAGCACCCTTCCGGTCATTGACGCCCGGGGGGGGCGGGGTGGAGGATCGGCCTGTCTTTCCCTATGTTCTGACAATAGGAATCAATAATGAAACGAGGGAAGTGACGCCACTTCCGCTCTGACGGAGTGACGTCAGTGTCCCACGCTCGTCAAACGTAACAAGCGCACTGACTCTTAAGGAGAAAGCCGGGAGCCCCTGAGCCGCCAGCGTCATTTCTCTGCTACCTGTTGAGGAGAACGGACAGTCCTTGGGCCTGTGCTCTGATTTAGAACTGATCTCTGTCCCCTCTGGACCTGCGTGCGGATCCTATACTCGGTAAGCTTTAATCATTACCGCATTTTGTCTTCCTGCTTGAATGACATACTCTACCTTTTTACCACTCTTTGTTTTTTTTTTGTTTTTTTTTTTTTTTTGGATTCCTTTCCCACATTGTGGATACAACTTGGAAAAGGAGATATCTCTCCACATTTTATTTTTATATTTTTTATTATTATTACTCCTTTTCTTCAGCATTATTTCCGCTGCTGTGCTGTACCCTCTATGCCTTTGTGCCCACTTTATTTAATTTTTGGCCTTGCTAGCCTTCATACGTTAATCCATTCATTTTTTTTTTTTTTCTTCCCATTTATAATTGTTACATTTTATTTATTTATTTTTTCTTTTTTTAGGAAGGAATACTTTCCTTCTCTATTACATACGGAAAATAAACTTCTTATACTCGAAGACATACTCAAATCATTTTTTATACAAGGTTGGTTTTGATCTCCGCAGATGTGATATTTTCACACAGAGGATATACAAATTTACATATATATATATATTTTTTCAGATTGCACACACCCCCCTCCCCCCAAGTGTTTTTCTTTCACTTGGGGTAATTTGGCGTCTCTCCTTGGATTTTGATATCTGGGGGCTCTTCTGCACGATAAAAGACTGTTCACTAACCGGATGGGGAAATGTTTGGAGCGCTATGCTGAGAATTCGTTGGGTCAATCATGATTACTGTAAGCTTTCTTCACACATTATTATTTTTGGTACTGTAAATATGTATGTATGTACATTTATGTTATCCTTATGCCTTCCAGATTATGGCAAAGTTTATCCCTGAAGAAGAAATTTAATTATTTTGAAACGCGTTGGATTTTTTTGCCACATCTGTAATATATCATATTGTTTATTTTTTCTAATGTACATGTCCATGTGATCAATTTAATTTACGTTTTAATACTATTTTTGTATCAATAAATTTATTCAATTTTTAAATGCTTCTGTCTTTGTTGCCTTAAAAATCCCCATTTTTTGAGGTTCCTACTCTATGCTGTTTAGGGATGATGGCAACTCTTTCATAACTATCTCTGAGGAGTCTATACCATTTCTATTATCATGTTGGAATACTGCCCTGCAGCCCATTCTCTGAAGGGAGGGAATCATTATTTGCTTCAGTATGTCACAGTACATGTTGGCATTTATGGTTCCCTCAATGAACTGTAGCTTCCCAGTGCCAGCAGCACTCATGCAGCCCCAGACCATGATACTCTCACCACCATGCTTAACTGTGGGTATGACACACTTGTCTTTGTACTCCTCACCTGGTTGCCGCCACACATGCTTAACACCATCTGAACCAAATAAGTTTATCTTGGTCTCATCAGTCCACAGGACATGGTTCCAGTAATCCATGTCCTTAGTCTGCTTGTCTTTAGCAAACTGTTTGCAGGCTTTTTTTTTAATCATCTTTAGAAGAAGCTTCCTCCTGGGCTGACAGCCATGCAGACCAATTTGATGCAGTGTGCAGCGTATGGTCTGAGCACTGACAGGCTGACCCCCCCTTCAACCTCTGCAGCAATGCTGGCAGCATTCATACGTCTATTTCCCAAAGATAACCTCTGGATATGACGCTGAGCATGTGCTCTCAACTTCTTTTGTCGACCATGGCGAGGCCTGTTCTGAGTGGAACCTGTCCTGTTAAACCGCAGTATGGTCTTGGCCACTGTGCTGCAGCTCAGTTTCAGGGTCTTGGCAATCTTCTTACAGCCTAGGCCATCTTTATCTAGAGCAACATATCTTTTTTTATATCCTCAGAGAGTTTTTTGCCTTGAGATGCCATGTTGAACTTCCAGTGACCAGTATGTGAGAGCGATAAAACACCTGCTCCCCATTCAAACCTGAGACCTTGTAAACACTATTAAGTCACATGACACCAGGGAGAGAAAATGGCTAATTGGGCCCAATTTGGACATTTTTCACTTAGGGGTGTACTCACTTTTGTTGCCAGCAGTTTAGACATTAATGGCTGTGTGTTGAGTTATTTTGAGGGGACAGCACATTTACACTGTTATACAAGCTGTACACTCACTACTTTACATTGTAGTAAAGTGTCATTTCTTCAGTGTTGTTACATGAAAAGATATAAAAAAAGTTTACAAAAATGTGAGGGGTGTACTCACTTTTGTGAGATACTGTATATCACTCCAAATGAATGCTTTTGCTGAAATACAGCCAGTAAAGTATGTTTAAGGGCTCCTTGGCCACTTTTATTTAAAGGAACAGAATGTGGAATTTGACAGTCACCCTCACAGGAATTATTCAGCATACCTCTGCCAAAACAAACCTTTAGGTTTTGTTGTAGCACTTGCTGCTCTGACTTTCAGACTTAGGGCCCCTGTCTATTCCTACACAGACAGTTCTCTACAGTCCTCTGTCATAACTTGTATATGCCATCTTTCTGAATACTCACTTTATGGCAGATATGCAGAGAGCAAAACATCATATGACATGAGAAACATACACTATATATACATGAAGTGCATTGAGTGTCTGGTTGTAAGAAATGTAAATGTCAAGTTAAATCACATTAGAAAATGAAGCCCTGCAAAATTCAGCCTTTATATAGCTTTATTTTGTTAAACAGCAAATGCATAAACAAATATGAAATCTGTTTTAGAAAGTAATTGGACCCATGTTTTTTTTCCAATGACAGTATACTAAACTGCATTCATCTGCATGCTTGTTAAACTCAGCTAAATAATTTACACTCTTCAAACCTATCACAACGATAACAAATACTAGATAAAACAAACAACCAGTAAGAAAGTTTAATCCTTGTACCTGTGCCATGCTATCTATAAGGCCAATGTGTTAAATGTTAGTTTTTGGCTTATTTTCGTTTTCAAGGAATTGTATTATATTTTTTGCAAATAGCTTTAAACATAACAGGAAGCATTGCTACATCTTTCTATTTGTGAGCCAGAAATTAAACTTGCCAGAATTCAAAGGAAGAAAAAAAAATAACCAAAGGGGTTTTCAAAAATGTAAAACTCCATCATGCATAAATGGAGCCTCATCAGAGAAAGTAATTTCCCAGAAGAAAATACTCCATCTTTTGTTTTATGTAAGTTATCAACATGAATATTTTATCCATTCTGAAACTGCCATTTCCCAGTTTCATAGTTAGCTCAGTGTCTGAAAAAAAAAATCTTTAAATAATGCTAAAGCCTAGATTTGGAACTTGTTTTTATCTTCAAAAAATATATGATACTTTCTGTTAATAAACAATAAATGTGAGTCTCCTGAAGTCATTTGAATCATTTTCAAAAGAACAACCTGTTTTCAATTTTTTAGGGCGGGTGGTTAGTTGTACATTATAAAAAAAAAAAAAAAAAACTGTTTTCTTTTGTTTAATGAAACTCAGAAAACAAGCTGCTTACAGGTTTAAATTGCATTTAATGATGAGAGCAGGGGGGGCGTGGCCTGGCTGCACAGGAAGATGGCTGCATGAGTGCTTAGCTCCCGCCGTTGACATTCTTTTACCAGCACCACAGGAGGAAATTGAACGCCAAATATCTTCAATCTTACTCCTGAAGATGGGAACAGCATCCCGGAACTCATCCACGTCGAGGTCCCGCTCTCCCCGTGAACATACGGGAATATCAGCCAGAACATCCCGGAGATGTTTAGAACGCAGCGAAGCAACATGGTGCCGTCCGGCCACAGTACCTCACAGACATCTGGTACACAAATGTCGGGACCCACACTAGCGCCGCTCCCTTCATCTCCCGTAGTGACAGGAGTCCAGAACAACCCGCCACAATCCCATCTCAGCATGCAAGACCTGAGAACGATTGTCGCAGACATTAAAGATACTCTGTCAGCCGCCATTGAGGACCTACGTCTGGATATCCAGTCACTAGGTAACAGAGTACATGAAGTCTAAAAGACGACAGCCCAACACAACACGGTCATCCGCAAGGTGACGAGAAAACTTGACACTCACACCTTACAGCTGAGAGAAGTTCAACAGCACGTAGAAGACCTCGATAATCGTGGACGCCGCCATAACCTCAAGATCAGAGGCATGTCTGAGGCAATTGACTCTGAACATCTGCTGCCAGCAGTCACCAACCTCTTTAACGGCCTATTAAACAGGCCCCGTCAAACGCAGATTGAGATGGAGAGAATACACAGGGCACTGCGCCCTAAGGGAAGAGAAACAGATCCACCAAGGGACGTTATCTGCTGTCTCGTAGACTATAAATTAATGGAAGAAATACGGCAACAGGCAAGAGATAAATCTCAACTGCAACATGACGGACAACAGATTCAGATCTTTCAGGATTTATCCAGCATCACCCTTCAACACCGAAGAGATCTGAAACCCCTTCTTAAGGTACTACAAGCTAACGGAATAAGATATCGCTGGAAATTCCCTTTCTGTCTATCTGCTACACATCTTGGCCAGACGGCCATGCTGAGAGTGCCTGAAGATATGCCACAATTCTGTCATACCTTGGACATCCCTTTAGTTGAGGTTCCCAACTGGTATGCTGAATTCTGACATAACGCAGTCAGAAGACATCAGCTTCCAGAAGAACCGATGGAAACACAGGCTGTGAGACACAGCAGGAGACGATCACCATCAGGTACCAGGTCACGTGCTGCACGCCATGACTCACAATATGGGCATAGCCCGTCCAGCTCTCCGCGCTCTCGAAGAGCCAGAAGGGATTTCTAATATAATAATATCCCTATAACAGAACACCACACAGATGTTTTCCCGTCCGGAATATGCTAAGAATCTGACTTTCAAAAGCATGTTACGGCTTTTCTTGTTACCTCACGTCGGTTGGTTTTAAGACCGTAAGTTCACGACATCTCAATTAGAGACTCTGTCACCTTTAACTTTTTAAACACGTCTAGTTTCGACAAAGATCAGACGAAGTTACCTATACCCATACCGACGTGCACATCCAGCCTTCTATACAACAGATGAGAACACAGGGACATAAATCTCTTCACTGATATACATAGATTCCTTACAAGTATGCTTTATGCTTTGCTCCTCTACTCAACATCAAGGGTTACACAGTTACATAGTTACATAGTAGGTGAGGTTGAAAAAAGACACAAGTCCATCAAGTCCAACCTATGTATTAAGTCCAACCTATGGGTTAACAAGCAAAATAATACCAGCAACTTGTCATATGACACTGTATGGAATTTATATGTGAACATTACCTCCTCCTCACTCGTCCTGCATAAAACCACCAAGCATACTCCCTACGAGTGAAAATCTGTCAGATTCATCGAATAACTGCTGGACTTTAGTTCCTTGATGCCGACCTACTAATGACTCCAAGTCCTCGGTGATCTCATATACCTCAAGACCAGCCCTGATGGCGTCAAGAGCGTCAGCCATCCACCCTACCAGGACACTGCAGTTTAAATATTAGATTTGATAGATTGCACTGTCCTTAAGCAGATCGGTTAGAGTCTGGACTCTGGTAATGTATCACTAATGCACTTGTACACAAACAGTTGAGTATACTCATATAGGAGATGCACAACTACCTGCTCATTAGACCACAAATCCCCTCTAAGGTATCTCTTAACTAGGGATGAGCTTCGAGTTCGAGTCGAACTCATGTTCGACTCGAACATTGGCTGTTCGCAAGTTCGCCGAACAGCGAACAATTTGGGGTGTTCGCGGCAAATTCGAATGCCGCGGAACACCCTTTAAAAGTCTATGGGAGAAATCAAAAGTGCTAATTTTAAAGGCTAATATGCAAGTTATTGTCATAAAAAGTGTTTGGGGACCTGGGTCCTGCCCCAGGGGACATGGATCAATGCAAAAAAAAGTTTTAAAAACGGCCGTTTTTTCAGGAGCAGTGATTTTAATAATGCTTAAAGTCAATCAATAAAAGTGTAATATCCCTTTAAATTTCGTACCTGGGGGGTGTCTATAGTATGCCTGTAAAGGGGCGCATGTTTCCCGTGTTTAGAACAATCTGACAGCAAAATGACATTTCGAAGGAAAAAACTAATTTAAAACTACCCGCGGCTATTGCATTGCCGACAATACACATAGAAGTTCATTGATAAAAACGGCATGGGAATTCCCCAAAGGGGAACCCCGAACCAAAATTAAAAAAAAAAAAATGACGTGGGAGTCCCCCTAAATTCCATACCAGGCCCTTCAGGTCTGATATGGATATTAAGGGGAACCCCGGCCAAAATTTAAAAAAATGACGTGGGGTTCCCCCTAAATTCCATACCAGACCCTTCAGGTCTGGTATGGATTTTAAGGGGAACCCCGCGCCAAAAAAAAAAAAAAAAAACGGCGTGGGGTCCCCCCAAAAATCCATACCAGACCCTTATCCGAGCACGCAACCTGGCAGGCCGCAGGAAAAGAGGGGGGACGAGAGTGCGGCCCCCCCTCCCTCCTGAACCGTACCAGGCCACATGCCCTCAACATTGGGAGGGTGCTTTGGGGTAGCCCCCCAAAACACCTTGTCCCCATGTTGATGAGGACAAGGGCCTCATCCCCACAACCCTGGCCGGTGGTTGTGGGGGTCTGCGGGCGGGGGGCTTATCGGAATCTGGAAGCCCCCTTTAACAAGGTGACCCCCAGATCCCGGCCCCCCCCCTGTGTGAAATGGTAAGGGGGTACTTATACCCCTACCATTTCACGAAAAAAGTGTCAAAAATGTTAAAAATGACAAGAGACAGTTTTTGACAATTCCTTTATTTAAATGCTTCTTCTTTCTTCTATCTTCCTTCATCTTCTGGTTCTTCTGGCTCTTCTGGTTCTTCCTCCGGCGTTCTCGTCCAGCATCTCCTCCGCGGCGTCTTCTATCTTCTTCTCCTCGGGCCGCTCCGCACCCATGGCATGGGGGGGAGGCTCCCGCTCTTCTCTTCTTCTTTTCTTCTCTTCTTCTCTTCTTCATTTTCTTCTCCGGGCCGCTCCGCAATCCATGCTGGCATGGAGGGAGGCTCCCGCTGTGTGACGGCGCTCCTCGTCTGACAGTTCTTAAATAACGGGGGGGCGGGGCCACCCGGTGACCCCGCCCCCCTCTGACGCACGGGACATGACGGGACTTCCCTGTGGCATTCCCCGTGACGTCACAGTGAAGTCCCGTCAAGTCACCGTGCGTCAGAGTGGGGCGGGGTCACCGGGTGGCCCCGCCCCCCCGTTATTTAAGAACTGTCAGACGAGGAGCGCCGTCACACAGCGGGAGCCTCCCTCCATGCCAGCATGGATTGTGGAGCAGCCCGGAGAAGAAAATGAAGAAGAGAAGAAGAGAAGAAAAGAAGAAGAGAAGAGCGGGAGCCTCCCCCCCATGCCATGGGTGCGGAGCGGCCCGAGGAGAAGAAGATAGACGCCGCGGAGGAGATGCTGGACGAGAACGCCGGAGGAAGAACCAGAAGAGCCAGAAGAACCAGAAGATGAAGGAAGATAGAAGAAAGAAGAAGCATTTAAATAAAGGAATTGTCAAAAACTGTCTCTTGTCATTTTTAACATTTTTGACACTTTTTTCGTGAAATGGTAGGGGTACTTATGTACCCCCTTACCATTTCACACAGGGGGGGGGCCGGGATCTGGGGGTCACCTTGTTAAAGGGGGCTTCCAGATTCCGATAAGCCCCCCGCCCGCAGACCCCCACAACCACCGGCCAGGGTTGTGGGGATGAGGCCCTTGTCCTCATCAACATGGGGACAAGGTGTTTTGGGGGGCTACCCCAAAGCACCCTCCCAATGTTGAGGGCATGTGGCCTGGTACGGTTCAGGAGGGAGGGGGGGCCGCACTCTCGTCCCCCCCTCTTTTCCTGCGGCCTGCCAGGTTGCGTGCTCGGATAAGGGTCTGGTATGGATTTTTGGGGGGACCCCACGCCGTTTTTTTTTTTTTTTTTTGGCGCGGGGTTCCCCTTAAAATCCATACCAGACCTGAAGGGTCTGGTATGGAATTTAGGGGGAACCCCACGTCATTTTTTTTTTTTAATTTTGGCCGGGGTTCCCCTTAATATCCATACCAGACCTGAAGGGCCTGGTATGGAATTTAGGAGGACTCCCACGTCATTTTTTTTTTTTAATTTTGGTTTGGGGTTCCCCTTTGGGGAATTCCCATGCCGTTTTTATCAATGAACTTCTATGTGTATTGTCGGCAATGCCATAGCCGCGGGTAGTTTTAAATAAGTTTTTTCCTTCAAAATGTCATTTTGCTGTCAGACTGTTCTAAACACAGGAAACATGCGCCCCTTTACAGGCATACTATAGACACCCCCCAGGTACGAAATTTAAAGGGATATTACACTTTTATTGTTTGACTTTAAGCATTATTAAAATCACTGCTCCTGAAAAAACGGCCGTTTTTAAAACTT